>NC_070587.1:35734525-35854525 GCF_027409825.1 Scomber japonicus | reverse complement strand
GGAACATTGGGAACACTGGGAACATTAGGAACACTGGGAACATTGGGAACACTGGGAACATTAGGAACATTAGGAACATTGGGAACATTGGGAACACTGGGAACATTGGGAACGCTGGGAACATTAGGAACACTGGGAACACTGGGAACATTGGGAACACTAGGAACACTGGGAACATTAGGAACACTGGGAACATTGGGAACATTGGGAACACTGGGAACATTAGGAACATTAGGAACATTGGGAACATTGGGAACATTAGGAACATTGGGAACATTGGGAACATTGGAAACATTGGGAACATTAGGAACATTGGGAACGCTGGGAGCACTGGGAACACTGGGAACACTGGGAACATTGGGAACATTGGGAACATTGGGAACATTGGAAACATTAGGAACATTAGGAACATTGGGAACGCTGGGAGCACTGGGAACATTGGGAGATCAGTGGTGGACACTCAATCTATTTGGGTTTATGAAAGAAGGAAGGGAGGAGAGAAGGAGGGAGGAAGGAAGGAAACGAAGGAAGGAAGGAAGGAGGAAGGAAAGAAGGAAGGGAGGAGAGAAGGAGGGAGGAAGGAAGGAAACGAAGGAAGGAAGGAAGGAGGAAGGAAAGAAGGAAGGGAGGAGAGAAGGAAGGGAGGAGAGAAGGAAGGGAGGAGAGAAGGAGGGAGGGAGTCTGAACCATAAAGAGATGAAAACGGCTTCATGACAGAAGTTTGGATGTTTAGAAAAATGTAAATGAGC
The DNA here is from genome assembly GCF_027409825.1 of Scomber japonicus. Classification (NCBI taxonomy): domain Eukaryota; kingdom Metazoa; phylum Chordata; class Actinopteri; order Scombriformes; family Scombridae; genus Scomber; species Scomber japonicus. The sequence goes on along the minus strand of NC_070587.1, from coordinate 35,853,776 downwards.
CAGGCAGCTGCAGGGCTCAGAGAGGGGGGGGGGGGGGGGGGGGTAGGGTGGGGGGGGGGGGCTGTTGTGTCTGCTTCAGACTTTTGTTGTCATTATTGTTGTCTTTCATACTAAAGGGGGGGGGGGGCTGGGGGGCTGGGGGGGGGGGGGGGGGGTCCAGACGTCACTATGTGTCCTGCTGCCGTCCGTCATATCTAAAGACCAGCTGGGGGGCAGAGTGTGGGGGTGGGGGGGGGGCCTGGGAAAGTCACCTCGTCCAAGTTCAAGTTGAAAAGCGAAACGAGACACAAGAGGAAGAGGAGGAGGAGGAAGAGGAAGAGGAGGAAGAGGAGGAATATTAAGGTGTTCTTCCTCTTTAGTAGCCAGCTTCATAATCAGATGGTTAAAAGCACCGGGTCGTCATAGTTACGGTATCTACCGTTGTTCTCCTTTTCTACTGAATTGAATTTAAAGTTGAGGTGTTTGTTAAAGAGCAGGAAGACACCTCTTTAATATGTTTTGTGAGATCCTCTTTGCTTTCTTGGATAGCATCAAGAAGGGGAGGAAGGGAGGAAGAAGGAAGGGAAGGGGGAGGAAGGAAAGGAAGGGGAGGAAGAAGGAAGGGAGGGAAGAAGGAAGGAAAGGAAGAAGAAGGGAGGAAGAAGGAAGGGGGAGGAAGGAAGGAAGGGAAGGGGAGGAAGAAGGAAGGGAAGGGGGAGGAAGGAAGGGAAGGGGAGGAAGAAGGAAGGGAAGGGGGAGGAAGGAAGGGAAGGGGAGGAAGAAGGAAGGGAAGGGGGAGGAAGGAAAGGAAGGGGAGGAAGAAGGAAGGGAGGGAAGAAGGAAGGAAAGGAAGAAGAAGGGAGGAAGAAGGAAGGGGGAGGAAGGAAGGAAGGGAAGGGGGAAGAAGGAAGGAAGGGAAGGGGAGGAAGAAGGAAGGGGAGGAAGAAGGAAGGGAAGCGGGAGGAAGAAGGAAGGGAGGAAAGAAGGAAGGGGAGGAAGGAGGAAAGAAGTTCGTTCCTTCCTTCCTTCCTTCCTCATTTCCTCTATCCTTCTTTCCTCCCTTCCTCTTTTCCTTTCTCCCTCTGTCCTATCTTCCTTCCTTCCTTCCTTCTTTCACTTCCTTCCCTCCTTCCTCCTTTCCTTCCTTCCTTCTTTCCTCCCTCCCTACTCATTTCTTTCCTTCATTCCTTCTTCTTTTTGTTCCTTCCTCTTTTCGTTCTTACTCCTTTCCTTCCTTCCTTCCTCCTTTCTTCCTTTCCTCCTTCCTCCCTCCTTCCTCCTTTCCTTCCTTCCTTCCTTCCTTCCTTCTCTCCTAAATGCTTTTGAGGAATAGGAGGAGTAGAAAACATTACCCACCCAGTCCCTGTTCCGTGTCGGTGAGGTGAGGTGGCTTTCTTGAATAAAGGCGATATCTACTTCCTGTCTCTTTAAATATGTTAATATTCGATGAGGACACTCATTGAAAGGAAGGGAGGAGGGAAGGTAGGGGGGAGGAAAGAAAGAGAGAAGGAGGGAGGGAGGAAGGGAAGAAAGAAGGAAGGAAGGAAGAAGAAAGGGGGATGGAGGAAGGAAAGAAGGACGGGAGGAAAGAAGGAGGGAGGGAGGAAGAACAGATGGAAGGAAGGAAAGGAAGGAAGGAAGGAAGGAAGGAGGAAGGACAGATGGAAGGAAGGAAAGAAAGGAAGGAAGGACGGAGGAAGGAAAGAAGGAAGGGAGGAGAGAAGGAGGGAAGGACGGAGGAAGGAAAGAAGGAAGGGAGGAGCAGAAGGAGGGAGGGAGGAAAGACAGAAGGAAGGAAGGACGGAGGAAATGAGGAATGAGGGAGGGAGAAAGGAAAAGAGGAAGGGAAGAAAGAAGGCAGGGAGGAAGGAAAGGAAGGAAGGAAGGAAGGAAAGGAAGGAAGGACGGGGGAAAGAAGGAAGGAAGGAAGGAAGGATGGAAGGAAGAAATCATATAAAATAGAGTGTTCATACAATGGTTTGGAGTCACTAGGTCACACTGATGAATGTTATTGATCATCAACAGCTTCATCTTCATCATCATCTTCATCATCATCATCATCTTCATCATAATCATCACCATCATCACCATCATCACCATCATCATCATCTTCACCATCATCACCATCATCATCACCATCATCATCATCATCATCATCACCATCATCATCACCATCATCATCATCACCACCACCATCATCACCTTCATCATCATCTTCATCATCATCATCATCATCATCCTCAGACTCTTTGTGAGTATTTCACATTTTCATGATTGTGCAGCTGCTGCACCGCGTGACATGTCTTTTATTTTGAAGAGCTTGTTCCTTTATTTTGAAGAGTTCTTTTATTTTGAAGAGTTTTTCTATTTTAAAGAGTTTGCTCCTTTATTTTGAAGAGTTTGCTCCTTTATTTTGAAGAGTTTGTCTCTTATTTTGAAGAGCTTGTCCCTTTATTTTGAAGAGTTTGCTCCTTTATTTTGAAGAGTTTGTCTCTTATTTTGAAGAGCTTGTCCCTTTATTTTGAAGAGTTTGTCCCTTTATTTTGAAGAGTTCCTTTATTTTGAAGAGCTTGTTCCTTTATTTGAAGAGTTTGTCTCTTATTTTGAAGAGTTCTTTTATTTTGAATAGTTCCTGTATTTTGAATAGTTCCTTTATTTTGAAGAGTTCCTTTATTTTGAAGCCCTGAGCTGATGTTCCTGTCTCACCTGTCAGGCGTGCGTGGCGCCTCGGAGCTGGCCTTCCTGAAGGAGCCCAGTGACGTCATCGCGGCGAGGGACCGCCCCCTGATGCTGGACTGTCAGGTGGAGGGGGAGGGGCCTATCTCCATCACCTGGCGAAGGAACGGCGTTCCCGTGGCGACCGGCGTCAGGGCGACGGTGCTCTCTAACGGGACGCTGCTCATTAAGAACTTCTCTAAGAGGCGAGAGAGCAACGAGACGGACGCGGGCGAGTACGACTGCGCCGCTCAGAACCGCTACGGGATGCTCATCAGCCGCAAGGCCCGAGTCCAGCTGGCCTGTGAGTCACATGACACACACACTAACAGCTGATTGGTCCTTCAGAGGAACCACATGTTCTTATTTTAGAGCCACACCGATATCAGTCAGTGAGATTAACCCTTCCTTCCTTCCTTCTTTCCTTCCTTCCTTCCTTTCCTTCCTTCCTTCCTTCTTTTCCTTCCTCCCTGCCTTCTTTCTTCCCTTCCTCTTTTCCTTTCTCCCTCCCTCGTTCTTTATTTCCTCCGTCCTTCCTTCCTTTCCTTCCTTCCATCTGTCCTTCCTCCCTCCCTCCTTCTCTCCTCCCTTCCGTCTTTCCTTCCTCCATCCTTCCTTCCTTCCATCTGTTCTTCCTCCTTCCCTCCCTCCCTCCCTTCTTTCCTTCCTCCATCCCCCTTTCTTCTTCCTTTCCTTCCTTCCATCTGTTCTTCCTCTCTCCCTCCTTCTCTCCTCCCTCCTTCTTTCCTTCCTCCGTCCTTCCTTCCTTCCTTTCCTTCCTTCCATCTGTTCTTCCTCCCTCCCTCCTTCTCTCCTCCCTTCCTTCTTTCCTTCCTCTGTCCTTCCTTCCTCCCTCCCTCCTTCTCTCCTCCCTTCCTTCTTTCCTTCCTCCATCCCCCTTTCTTCTTCCTTCCTTCCTTCTTTCTTCCCTTCCTCCCTCCCTCCTTCTCTCTTTCTTTCCTCACCCCTACCTTCCCTCCTTCCTTCTTTCCTCCGTCCTTCCTTCCTTTCCTTCCTCCATCCTTCCTTCCTTCCTCCCTTCCTTCTATCCACCCACTCTGACCCTAACCCCCCCCCTCCCCGCAGCCCTCCCTAAGTTCCTGTCTCACCCTGAGTCCGTGGCGGTGGACGTAGGGGGCGTGGCCAGACTCACCTGTCAGGTAAACGGGATCCCAGAAGCCAACATCACCTGGCAGAGGAACCGCGGTCCGCTGAGCACCGAGGACCCCCGGTACACACACACACACACACACACACACACACACACACACACACACACATACATACACACACACATACACATACACACATACAGACATACACACACACATGATAATGACCTGTAACTTTATTGTGAAAGGTCACCATATACGTATTTAATGTTTCCTATGTGTGAATGTGTGTGTGTGTGTGTGTGTGTGTGTGTGTGTGTGTGTGTGTGTGTGTGTGTATGTGTGTGTGTGTATGTGTGTTGCGTTCAGGTACACTCTGCTCCCCAACGGCATCCTGCAGATCACCGGCGTCCAGCGAGCCGACAGCGGCTTGTACCGCTGCGTCGCCGCCAACATCGCCAACACCCGCTACAGCCACGAGGCTCAGCTGTCCGTCACCGGTAGGTTGCTATAGATACAGGTTGTGTCATGGTTGCTATAGATACAGGTTGTGTCATGGTTGCTATAGTTACAGGTTGTGTTATGGTTGCTATAGATACATGTTGTGTTATGGTTGCTATAGATACAGGTTGTGCTACGGTTGCTATAGATACAGGTTGTGCTACGGTTGCTATAGATACAGGTTGTTCTATGGTTGCTATAGATACAGGTTGTTCTATGGTTGCTATAGATACAGGTTGTGCTATGGTTGCTATAGATACAGGTTGTTCTATATGGTTGCTATAGATACAGGTTGTGTTATGGTTGCTATAGATACAGGTTGTTCTACGGTTGCTATAGATACAGGTTGTGCTATGGTTGCTATAGATACAGTTTGTTCTATGGTTGCTATAGATACAGGTTGTTCTATGGTTGCTATAGATACAGGTTGTGCTATGGTTGCTATAGATACAGACAGGTTGTTCTATATGGTTGCTATAGATACAGGTTGTGTTATGGTTGCCATAGATACAGGTTGTTCTATGGTCGCTATAGATACAGGTTGTGTTGTGGTTGCTATAGATACAGGTTGTGTTGTGGTTGCTATAGATACAGGTTGTGTTGTGGTCGCTATAGATACAGGTTGTGTTGTGGTTGCCATAGATACAGGTTGTTCTATGGTCGCTATAGATACAGGTTGTGCTATGGTTGCTATAGATACAGGTTGGCAGGAAAGACACGGACACAGGAAGGAAGGAAGGAAGGAAGGAAGAAAAGGAGGGAAGGAAGGAAGGAAGGGAAGGAGGGAGGGAGGAAGGTAGGAAGAAAGGAAGGAAGGAAGGGAGGGAGGAAGGTAGGAAGAAAGGAAGGAAGGAAGGGAGGGAGGGAGGAAGAAAGGAAGGAAGGAAGCGAGGGAGGGAGGAAGAAAGGAAGGGATGGAGGAAGGTAGGAAGAAAGGAAGGAAGGAAGGGAGGGAGGGAAGGAAGAAAGGAAGGGAGGGAGGAAGGTAGGAAGAAAGGAAGGAAGGAAGTGAGGGAGGGAAGGAAGGTAGGAAGAAAGGGAGGGAAGGAAGGAAGGAAGGAAAGGAGGGAAGGAAGGAAGGGAGGGAGGTAGGAAGGTAGGAAGGTAGGAAGGAAGGAAGGGAGACCTAGACTGAGGGCAGGAAAGACCCAGAGGGTTCTGGTTTTGGGTTCTGGTTCTGATGTTTTGGTCTCTGCTGGTCCAGTTGCAGGGTCCAGGATCTACAAGGAGCCCGTCATCCTGTCCGGTCCTCAGAACCTCACCATCAACGTGCACCAGACCGCCATCTTGGAGTGCATCGCCACAGGGAACCCCCCGCCCCATCGTGTCCTGGAGTCGCCTTGGTAACCACCCTCAAACATCCTCTTATTGGTTACTGATCAGTGATGATGATCAGTCCTCCCTTCTTTCCTTCCTTCCTCCCTTCTTTCCTTCCTTCCTTCCTTCTTTCCTTCCTTCCTTTCTTTCTCTCCTCCCTTCTTTCCTTCCTTCCTCCCTTCTTTCCTTCCTTCCTTCCTTCCTTCCTTCCTTCCTTCCTTCCTTTCTTTCTCTCCTCCCTTCCTCCCTTCCTTCCTTCCTTCCTTCCTTCCTTTCTTTCTTCCTTCCTTCCTTTCTCTCCTCCCTTCCTTCCTTCCTTCCTTCCTTTCTCTCCTCCCTTTCTTTCTTCCTTCCTTCCTTCCTTCCTTCCTTCCTTTCTCTCCTCCCTTCCTCCCTTTCTTCCTTCCTTTCTCTCCTCCCTTTCTTCCTTCCTTCCTTCCCTCCTTCCTCCCTCCCTTGGATCCTGGATGATGATGATGATGGTGATGATGATGATGGTGATGATGATGATGGTGATGGTGATGATGATGATGGTGGTGATGATGATGACGATGATGATGGTGATGATGATGGTGACGATGATGATGATGATGATGATGATGATGGTGATGATGATGGTGACGATGATGATGGTGATGATGATGGTGATGATGATGATGATGGTGATGATGATGATGATGGTGATGATGTCGCTGTGACAGACGGGCGGTCCATCGGTGTGGAGGGGATCCAGGTTTTGGGAACGGGGAACCTGATGATCTCCGACGCCACGCTGCAACATTCAGGAGTCTACGTTTGTTCTGCCAACCGACCAGGAAGTAGATCCAGACGCACGGCGCTAGGACGGCTCGTCGTACAAGGTGAGGAAGGGTTGTCATCGAGTCAAGGAAGGAAGGAAAGATGGAAGGAAGGATGGGGGGAAGTAAGGAAGGAAGGGAGGAAAGGAAGGAAAGAGAGAGGAAGGGAGGAGAGGAAAGGAAAGGAAAGGAAAGGAAGGGAAGAAGAAAGAAGGAAGGGATGAAGAACGAAGGAAAGGAGGAAGGAAGGAGGGGAGGAAGAAGGAAGGAAAGGAAGGAAGGAAGGAAGGAAGGAAGGGAGGAAGAAGGAAGGAAGGGGAGAGGGAGGAAGGATGCAAGGGAGGAAGAAGGAGGAAGGATGGAAGGGAGGAAGAAGGATGGAAGGGAGGAAGAAGGAAGGAAAGGAGGGAGGGAGGAAAGAAGGATGGAAGGAAGGAAGGAAAGGAAAGAAGGAAGGAAAGAAGGAAGGAAGAAAGGAAGGTGAGAGGAAGGGAGGAAAGGAAAGGAAAGAAGGAAGGAAGGAAAGAAGGAACAGTCAAAAGAGAGATGGGGTCAATTTGACCCGGGAGGACGACAGGAGGGTTAAATTATTATCACCACATATTAAAATGGAAACAGATTTATTTCCTCCCTTCCATCCTTCTTTCCTCCCTCCCTCCTTTCCTTCCTTCTTCCTCCCTTCCATCCTTCTTTCCTCCCTCCCTCCTTTCCTTCCTTCTTTCTCCCTTCCATCCTTCCTTCCTTCCTTCCATCCTTCCTTCTTCCTCTCTTCCTTCCTTGAGCAGATGTTCAGATTTCACTTCTCTGAAATGTGAACAGTCTGAACTTGAACTCGAGTGTTGGTGTTCTTGAACTTGTCGTCTGTTTGTGTGTCGATGTCATTTACTGCCGTCTGATTCTTCACCCCCCACCCCCCAACCTCTGACCCCTGACCCCTGAGTCTATGGGGGGGGGGGGGGGGGGGGGCAGAGAGGACAAAGACTCAGAGAGAGACACACTGAAACCAGCTGATATGATAATATCACTATTACAGGTTAAGATTGACCCATATTTAATATTTAGGAACATTTATAAACACTCAGGAACATTTACAAACATTTAGGGACATTTACAAACATTTATAAACACTCAGGAACATTTATAAACACTCAGGAACATTTACAAACATTTATAAACACTCAGGGACATTTATAAACACTCAGGAACATTTACAAACATTTATAAACACTCAGGAACATTTACAAACACTCAGGAACATTTACAAACACTCAGGGACATTTACAAACACTCAGGGACATTTACAAACATTCAGGAACATTTACAAACATTTATAAACACTCAGGAACATTTACAAACACTCAGGAACATTTACAAACACTCAGGGACATTTATAAATACTCAGGGACATTTACAAACATTCAGGAACATTTATAAACACTCAGGAACATTTACAAACACTCAGGAACATTTACAAACACTCAGGGACATTTATAAACACTCAGGAACATTTACAAACATTTATAAACACTCAGGAACATTTACAAACACTCAGGAACATTTACAAACATTTATAAACACTCAGGAACATTTACAAACACTCAGGAACATTTACAAACACTCAGGGACATTTCTAAACATTCAGGAACATTTACAAACACTCAGGAACATTTATAAACACTCAGGAACATTTACAAACATTTATAAACACTCAGGAACATTTACAAACATTTATAAACACTCAGGAACATTTACAAACACTCAGGGACATTTCTAAACATTCAGGAACATTTACAAACACTCAGGAACATTTACAAACACTCAGGGACATTTATAAACACTCAGGAACATTTACAAACATTTATAAACACTCAGGAACATTTACAAACATTTATAAACACTCAGGAACATTTATAAACACTCAGGAACATTTACAAACATTTCTAAACACTCAGGAACATTTACAAACATTTATAAACACTCAGGAACATTTATAAACACTCAGGAACATTTACAAACATTTATAAACACTCAGGAACATTTATAAACACTCAGGAACATTTACAAACATTTATAAACACTCAGGGACATTTATAAACACTCAGGGACATTTACAAACATTTATAAACACTCAGGAACATTTACAAACATTTATAAACACTCAGGAACATTTATAAACACTCAGGAACATTTACAAACATTTATAAACACTCAGGAACATTTATAAACACTCAGGAACATTTACAAACATTTATAAACACTCAGGAACATTTATAAACATTCAGGAACATTTACAAACATTTCTAAACACTCAGGAACATTTACAAACATTTATAAACACTCAGGAACATTTATAAACACTCAGGAACATTTACAAACATTTATAAACACTCAGGGACATTTATAAACACTCAGGAACATTTACAAACATTTCTAAACACTCAGGAACATTTACAAACATTTATAAACACTCAGGAACATTTATAAACACTCAGGAACATTTACAAACATTTATAAACACTCAGGGACATTTATAAACACTCAGGAACATTTACAAACATTTCTAAACACTCAGGAACATTTACAAACATTTATAAACACTCAGGAACATTTATAAACACTCAGGAACATTTACAAACATTTATAAACACTCAGGGACATTTATAAACACTCAGGAACATTTACAAACATTTATAAACATGTTTGTAAATGTCAAGAATATTTATCAACACTCAGGGACGTTAACAAAATCAAGTTTATTATAATAATGAGATACGTGTGGATTATATGGTTTGTTTGTCTCCAGCTGCTGCTCAGACACACACAGGTCAGAGGTCACACACACACACACACACACACAGGCTCTTTGTGTGTGTGTGTGTGTGTGTGTGTGTGTGTGTGTGTGTGTGTGTTTCCCACACTGAGAGCGCTTCATTAGAATCTGGATTAGCATGTGAAGAGTCCCACTTCACAATGAGGACTTGATTCAGTCTGAAGCTCCTTCTGTCATCGCCGTGACGATGGCGATGATGGCGATGATGGCGATGATGATGATGAACTTGAAACACGAAGCCGACACAAACTAAAAGAAATATGAACAGATTTTCATATTAATTCATATTTCTATCAGTTTCCTCTTATAACTCTTTTATAATCCTTAATAATCTGGATGGAAGGGAGGAAAGAAGGATGGAAGGGAGGAAAGAAGGATGGAAGGGAGGAAGGAGGGAGGGAGGAAAGAAGGATGGAAGGGAGGGAGGAGGGAGGGAGGAAAGAAGGATGGAAGGGAGGAAAGAAGGATGGAAGGGAGGAAGGAGGGAGGGAGGAAAGAAGGAGGGAAGGGAGGGAGGAGGGAGGGAGGAAAGAAAGATGGAAGGGAGGGAGGAAAGAAGGATGGAAGGGAGGAAAGAAGGATGGAAGGGAGGAAGGAGGGAGGGAGGAAAGAAGGAGGGAAGGGAGGGAGGAGGGAGGGAGGAAAGAAGGATGGAAGGGAGGGAGGAGGGAGGGAGGAAAGAAGGATGGAAGGGAGGAAGGAGGGAGGGAGGAAAGAAGGATGGAAGGGAGGAAGGAGGGAGGGAGGAAAGAAGGATGGAAGGGAGGGAGGAAAGAAGGAGGGAAGGGAGGGAGGAGGGAGGGAGGAAAGAAGGATGGAAGGGAGGGAGGAGGGAGGGAGGAAAGAAGGAGGGAAGGGAGGAAAGGACTACCTCGGCCCGGACTCTCAGAGCCTCGGCCCGGACTGTGGACCAGCCTACCTACCTACCAGACTACCAGTCTGTAGAGCATTTTAAAACACTACTAAAAACCTTTAGTCTGTTCTCCTTGGCGTTCAGTCCCAGCCAGAATCCTTGGCTTCCTACTTTTTATTTATTTTACTTTTTATTTGTTTTTATTCTAATTTTAGTTTTTAAACTGAGCTCTTACTATACCTTTATTGTTTTTATGTATTATTATATTGTGTGTGATTATATTGTATTTTAATAACTGTACAGCACTTTGGCTCAACTCAGGTTGTTTTTAAATGATAACAGTTTTTAGACTAATGATATGCTCTCCTCAGCTAACTCTTTCTAGACTCATTATTAATGATAAATAAAATATTACTGATTAAATAAAGTCAAGTTGAGTCTGAAGTGTTAATAAGTTCATAAAAGAATAAATACAGATATTAATATATAAACTTTTATAAATGACATGTGATGTTATATTCTGTGTGCTTTGCTCTTGAACTTGACTCGACTGGATCGTCTCTTCTGTTTCTGTTTCTCTACAAATCAACTACCATTTCTATGGTAATGCCCCCCCCCCTCCTCAACCCCCCATCTATTGAGTAAAGGCTCCTATTCAAGCACCCTGCCCCCCCCAACCCCTGACCTCTGCCCCCTCCCATCCTTTCTCCTCTGAGCGTGCAGGGGGGGGGGGTCAGGAGGTTATTTAGGGTAACAGAGACACATGTGTACCACGGTCTCTCTCCGTTACCAAGGAGACAGGAGGGCCGGAGGCGAGACAGCATCTGTCTGTGATGGGAGGGAGGGGGGGTCTTAGTAAAACTTCTTAGTCCTCCCTCTTACTTCTTAGTCCTCCCTCCCTCCTACCTTCTTTCCTCCGTCCCTCCTTCCTCCCTTCCTTCTTTCCTTTCCTCCCTTTCTTCCTTCTGTCGTTCCTTCCTCTCTCTCTCTCTCTCTCCTTCCTTCCTTCCTCCCTGCCTTCTTTCCTTTACTCCCTTCCTTCCTGCTTTCCTTCCCTCCCTCCCTCCCTCCCTCCTTTCCTTCCTTCTTCCTCCCTTCCTTCCTTGACTTGAACACAACAGGATCAAGTATTTTATATATCTGACAGCTGGATTACTTCACTTTTACCTCTTAACCCTCCTGTTGTGCTCAGGTCAAGGAAGGAAAAGAGTAAGGAGGAAAAGAGGAAGGAAGTAAGGAGAGAAGGAAGGAAGGAGGGAGGGAGGGAGGAAGGAAGGAAGGAAGGAAGGAAAAGAAAGAAGACATGAAGGAAGGAAGGAAGGAAAAGAAAGAAGACATGAAGGAAGGAAGGAAGGAAGGAAGGAAGGAAGGGAAGATGGAAGGAAGGGAGGGAGGGAAAAAGAAGACAGGAAAGAAGTCTTAGTAAAATGTGTTCAAACTTCTCTTTAGTGTCTCCTCAGTGAGAAACACTAAACTCTCTGCTGCCACCTGCTGGTCATCACGCAGTACTACAGCTGCAGGAAGGAAGGAAGGAGAGAAGGAAGGAAGGAGGGAGGGAGGGAGGAAGGAAGGAAAAGACAGAAATGAGAAACACTAAACTCTCTGCTTCCACCTGCTGGTCATCAGGCAGTACTACAGCTGCAGTATTTTATATATTACACATTTATCTGACAGCTGGATTACTTCAGTTTTACCTCTTAACCCTCCCTCCTTTCCTTCCTCTTCCTCCTTTCCTTCTTTATTCCTCCTTTCCTTCCTCCCTTACTTCACTTTTACCTCTTAAAGACTTCATAACTGTAATGTATTAATATAGTAATTATAGTATAGTAGTATATAGTAGTTATATAATAACTAGTTTATACTCTTTATAATGCACCTTCCTTCCTTCCTTCCCTGTCTGTCCTTGCTCCCTCCCTCCTTCCTTCCCTGTCTGTCCTTGCTCCCTCCCTCCCTCCTTCTTCCTCCCTTCCTCCTCTCCTACCTTCCCCCATTCCTTCTTTCCTCTGTCCTAAGTATAATAAACACTGGAAGTGTCCTTATATTAGTTTATTACTACATTAATAATTAATTAACTCTTTATAAATAAACTGTTTTGACTGTTCGTTCTTTCTTTCCTTCCTTCCTTCCTTCCTTCCTCCCTCCCTCCCTCCCTCCCTCCCTCCTTTCCTTCCTTCTTCCTCCCTTCCTTCCTCCCTCCCTCCTTTCCTTCCTTCTTCCTTCCTCCCTCCCTCCCTCCCTCCCTCCCTCCTTTCCTTCCTTCTTCCTCCCTTCCTTCCTCCCTTCCTCCTTTCCTTCCTTCCTTCCTCCCTCCCTCCCTATATATATTTATATTTATATGTACCTGTGTGTCCTGTCCCCCTGCAGCTCCTCCAGAGTTTGTGCAGTGGCCCTCCCTCCCTCCTTTCCTTTCTTCTTCCTCCCTTCCTTCCTTCCTCCCTCCTTTCCTTCCTTCCTTCCTACCTCCCTCCTTTCCTTCCTTCCTTCCTCCCTCCCTCTTTTCTTTCCTTCCTCCCTCCCTATATATATTAATATTTCTATGTACCTGTGTGTCCTGTCCTCCCTGCAGCTCCTCCAGAGTTCGTGCAGTGGCCGCAGTCCCTGTCCCGGCCAGCAGGGGGCAGCGCTGTGTTCAGCTGCACCGCATCTGGAGCTCCGGAGCCACATCTCATCTGGCTGAAGAACGGGAAGCTGCTGGTTGCCACGGGAAACGTCAAACTGAGCAACGGGAACACGTACGGACATCTGATCTGAGTCTTCTCTTCTCCTCCTTCCATCTTTCCTTCCTGTTTTTTCTTCCTTCTCCTTCTTTTCCTTCCTTCCTTCCTTCCTTCCTTCCTTCCTTCTGATCTTCCTTCCTGTCTTCTCTTCTCCTCCTTCCTTCTTTCCTTCCTTCCTTCCGATCTTCCTTCTTGTCTTCTGTTCTCCTCCTTCCATCTTTCCTTCCTTCCTTCCATCTGTCCTTCCTCCCTTTCTTCTTTCTGTCCTTCTTTCCTTCCTTCCTTCCTTCCATCCATCTGTCCTTCCTCCCTTTCTTCCTTCTATCTGTCCTTCCTTCCTTCCTTTCTTCCTTCCTTCCTTTTTCCCTTCTTCCTTCCTTCCATCCATCTGTCCTTCCTCCCTTTCTTCCTTCTATCTGTCCTTCCTTCCTTTCTTTCTTCCTTCCTTCCTTTTTCCCTTCTTCCTTCCTTCCATCCCTCTGTCCTTCCTCCCTTTCTTCCTTCTATCTGTCCTTCCTTCCTTTCTTTCTTCCTTCCTTCCTTTTTCCTTTCTTCCTTCCTTCCATCCTTCCATCTGTCCTTCCTCCCTTTCTTCCATCTGTCCTTCCTCCCTTTCTTTCTTCCTTTCTTTCTTCCTTCCTTCCTTTTTCCTTTCTTCCTTCCTTCCTTCCATCCTTCCATCTGTCCTTCCTCCCTTTCTTCCTTCTGTCCTTCCTTCCTTCCTTTTTCCTTTCTTCCTTCCTTCCTTCCATCCTTCCTTCCTTCCTTCCTTCCTTCCTTCCTTCCTTCCTTCCTTCCGATCTTCCGATCTTCCTTCCTGTCTTCTCTTCTCTATATTATTATATTATTAGATTCATAAGCAGGTGAAGTTTAAAATAAATATAACCCCCCCGCCTCCTCCCCCACCAGGACTCTCTCCATCACCCGCATCACTCCCGATGACGAGGCGATCTATCAGTGCATCGCAGAGAACAGCGCCGGCACCAACCAGGCCAGCGCTCGCCTGGCCATCAGCCAGGGACCCGAACTACCCGAAGCCCCCAGAGGCCTCCGAGCTGAGACCCTCGGCCCCAACGGACTCCAGCTGACCTGGGAACAGCCGCCAGAGACCGTCAGCCAGAGCATCATCGGATACGTCCTGCACATCCGGAGACTGGGAGGTATGAGACGGTGATGATGATGATGGTGATGATGGTGGTGATGATGGTGATGATGATGATGATGATGGTGAGGATGATGATGATGATGATGGTGGTGGTGGTGGTGATGATGATGATGATGATGGTGGTGGTGGTGGTGATGGTGATGGTGATGATGATGATGACCTCTGACCCCTGACCTCTGACCTCTGTGTGTCCTCAGAGCCGGACAGTGCAGAGCTTCAGGAAGCCGTCAGTAAAACAACCTTCAAACACGAGTTCGCCAACCTGGAGGCAGCGACCACCTACAGCATCTACCTGAAGGCTTACTCTGCTCTGGGAGGAAGTCAGCAGTCCAACACCATCACCACGACGACGCTGGGGGGGGGTACGTCTCCTCATACACACACACACACACACACACACACACACACAGGGAAATGTACGCTGGGGGGGGTACGTCTCACACAGGGGGAAATGTAAAGGAAGGAAGGAGGGAAGGAAAGAAGGGAGGGAGGAAGGAAGGAAGGAAGGAAGGGAGGGAGGAAGGAAGGGAGGGAGGGAGGAAGGAAGGAAGGAAGGAAGGAACAAAGGAAGGGAGGAAGGAGAATATATTAGAGGATTATGGCAAAAATATCTAAGTGGTGTAACCATAATCACATTGGAAGGAAGGAAGGAAAAAAGGAAAGGAGGGAAGGAAGGAAGGGAGGGAGGGAGGGAGGGAGGAAGAAAGGAAGGAAGGAGGGAGGAAGGAAGGAAGGAAAGGAGGGAAGAAGGAAGGAAGGAATGAAGAAAGAAGGAAGGTAGGAAGAAAGGAAGGGAGGGAGGGAAGGAAGGAAGGGACGGAGGAAGAAAGGGAGGAAGGGAGGGAGGAAGGTAGGAAGGAAGGAAGGGAGGGAGGAAGGAGAATATATTAGAGGATTATCACCTGTCTGTCTGTCTGTCCCACAGTTCCCAGTTCTCCCAGTTTCTTCACCAAAGTGTTGAACCAGACGGCCATGCAGGTGTACTGGGAGCTGCCCAGTAAGCCGGGGAAGGTGGAGGGCTTCAGACTGGAATACCGCGGGGTTTCCAACCCAGATGTCCAGGGGCAGGAGACCTTCCCAGGACACATCAACACCCACACCATCTCAGACCTGGGTCAGTACTACAGAGAGAAGTACAAGTACTGCAGTATTATAGTGATATAGTATGTAGTACTACAGTAAAAGTACTGCAGTACTATAGTGATGTAGTATGTAGTATTACAGTAAAAGTACTGCAGTATTATAGTGATGTAGTATGCAGTATTACAGTAAAAGTACTGCAGTATTATAGTGATGTAGTATGCAGTATTACAGTAAAAGTACTGCAGTATTATAGTGATGTAGTATGCAGTATTACAGTAAAAGTACTGCAGTATTATAGTGATGTAGTATGCAGTATTACAGTAAAAGTACTGCAGTATTATAGTGATGTAGTATGCAGTATTACAGTAAAAGTACTGCAGTATTATGAGTGATGTAGTATGCAGTATTACAGTAAAAGTACTGCAGTATTATAGTGATGTAGTATGCAGTATTACAGTAAAAGTACTGCAGTATTATAGTGATGTAGTATGCAGTACTACAGTAAAGTACTAGTACCTCTAAGTGTACTACAGTAAAGTACTAGTACCTCTAGCTGTACTACAGTAAAGTACTAGTACCTCTAGCTGTACTACAGTAAAGTACTAGTACCTCTAACTGTACTACAGTAAAGTACTAGTACCTCTAAGTGTACTACAGTAAAGTACTAGTACCTCTAAGTGTACTACAGTAAAGTACTAGTACCTCTAAGTGTACTACAGTAAAGTACTAGTACCTCTAAGTGTACTACAGTAAAGTACTAGTACCTCTAACTGTACTACAGTAAAGTACTAGTACCTCTAACTGTACTACAGTAAAGTACAAGTACCTCTAACTGTACTACAGTAAAGTACTAGTACCTCTAACTGTACTACAGTAAAGTACTGGACCTTCATGTCTCTACAGAACCAGCAGCGGTCTATGAGATCCAGTTGGTGGCGTTTAACGGGAACGGTGACGGTCCGTCTAACCGTCGCCTGGTGTCTCTGTCAGAGGAAAACCCTGCAGCAGGTACACCTGACCTCTGACCTCTGATGGTCATGTGACCTGTGTGTGACCTGAGTGTGTACCTGTGTGTGTGACCTGTGTGTACCTGTGTGTAACTGTGTGTGTGTACCTGTGTATGCACCTGTGTGTGTACCTGTGTGTAACTGTGTGTGTGTACCTGTGTATGTACCTGTGTGTACCTGTATGTAACTGTGTGTGTGTACCTGTGTGTGACCTGTGTGTGTACCTGTGTGTAACTGTGTGTGTGTACCTGTGTGTGTGTACCTGTGTGTGACCTGTGTGTGTACCTGTGTGTAACTGTGTGTGTGTACCTGTGTATGTAACTGTGTGTGTACCTGTATGTAACTGTGTGTGTGTACCTGTGTATGTAACTGTGTGTGTACCTGTGTGTAACTGTGTGTGTGTACCTGTGTGTGTGTACCTGTGTGTGTAACTGTGTGTGTACCTGTGTGTGTACCTGTGTGTGTACCTGTGTGTGTACCTGTGTGTAACTGTGTGTGTACCTGTGTGTAACTGTGTGTGTGTACCTGTGTATGTACCTGTGTGTGTGTACCTGTGTATGTACCTGTGTGTGTGTGTACCTGTGTATGTACCTGTGTGTGTACCTGTGTGTAACTGTGTGTGTGTACCTGTGTATGTACCTGTGTGTGTACCTGTGTGTAACTGTGTGTGTGTACCTGTGTATGTACCTGTGTGTGTACCTGTGTGTAACTGTGTGTGTGTACCTGTGTGTGACCTGTGTGTGTACCTGTGTGTAACTGTGTGTGTGTACCTGTGTATGTAACTGTGTGTGTACCTGTGTGTACCTGTGTGTAACTGTGTGTGTGTGTACCTGTGTGTGTACCTGTGTGTAACTGTGTGTGTGTGTACCTGTGTGTAACTGTGTGTGTGTACCTGTGTATGTAACTGTGTGTGTGTACCTGTGTGTAACTGTGTGTGTGTGTACCTGTGTGTGTACCTGTGTGTGTACCTGTGTGTGTACCTGTGTGTAACTGTGTGTGTGTGTACCTGTGTGTAACTGTGTGTGTGTAACTGTGTGTGTGTACCTGTGTATGTAACTGTGTGTGTACCTGTGCGTACCTGTGTGTAACTGTGTGTGTGTGTACCTGTGTGTGTACCTGTGTGTGTACCTGTGTGTAACTGTGTGTGTGTGTACCTGTGTGTAACTGTGTGTGTGTACCTGTGTGTGTAACTGTGTGTGTGTACCTGTGTGTGTGTACCTGTGTGTGTACCTGTGTGTACCTGTGTGTGTACCTGTGTGTAACTGTGTGTGTGTGTACCTGTGTGTCTCTCAGCTGGTCCGAACTGTAACTGTGAGCAGAAGGACGGTTCCGTGTCCACCATGCTGGTCGGCATCCACAGCGGCCTCGCCTGCATCCTCTGCTGCCTGCTCTTCATCCTGCTGGGATTCAGACGAAAGTGAGACCACCACCATCACCATCATCATCATCATCATCATCATCTTCATCTTCATCATCTTCATCATCCTCACTCTGCTCTGTGTTCAGTTTGTTGTGCAGGAAGACGATGAGCTGGGAGACTCCCGCCACTCTGGACGCTGTCAGAGGCCCCAAGATCCACACACCTGAGAGCATCGAGCTGAGCCAGGTAACACACACACACACACACACACACACACACACACACACACACACACACACACACACACATACACACACACACACACAGGTACACACACACACACACACACACACACACAGGTACACACACACAGGTCACACACAGGTCACACACAGGTCACACACAGGTCACACACAGGTACACACACAGGTACACACACAGGTACACACACACAGTTACACACACAGGTCACACACAGTTCGGACCAGCTGAGAGACACACAGGTCACACACAGGTACACACACAGGTCACACACACAGGTACACACAGGTACACACAGGTACACACACACACACACAGACGCACACACAGGTCACACACACACAGGTCACACACAGTTCGGACCAGCTGAGAGACACACAGGTCGCACACAGGTACACACACAGGTCACACACACAGGTACACACAGGTACACACAGGTACACACACACACACACAGACGCACACACAGGTCACACACACACAGGTCACACACAGTTCGGACCAGCTGAGAGACACACAGGTCACACACATGTACACACACAGGTACACACACAGGTCACACACAGGTACACACAGGTACACACAGGTACACACATACAGGTACACACAGGTACACACAGGTACACACAGGTACACACACACAGGTACACACAAACTCTTCAAACTATCCGTCAGCCTTTCTGTAAATCTTAAGGCTAAAATACGAGAGTGGACAACAACACCTGGAAACACCTTAACAACCGCCTTAGCAACAGACATCATAAAATGAATGACGAACTCTTTCTTCTAACAGTCTTTTCTTCTCTCTGCTCCGCCACAGAGATGTGACTCCGCCTCTCCTCCAGTGATGATCATGGTTGAAGCGACTCCACCCGTACAGGCTGGCACAAGCACCGGATAAAACAAACACATACCTCTATATCCCTCCTCCTCCTCCCTCCTCCTCCTCCTCCTCCCCCTCCTCCTCCAGCCGGTCTCCTCCTCTCCTCCTGACAGCCTTACAGCCGCAGCCTTTAGGTGTGAACGTGATTATTAAGATGAGTGAGTGAGGAACATCCAGCCAGCGTCTGACACCACAGAGGAACACAGACTCAAACCAAAGCTGAATTCTTCTGATTCGACCTCGTTCCCGTGTGGTATTAGATGCTGGCGTCACCGTGGCGTCGCCATGGCGTCGAGGATGCTTCCTGTTTAAACCAAAACCTTTTTCCTTCAGTTTGAGTCATTTTGAGTTTGTCACCGTTGATGCCGAGTTTCCTGAGACACCGAGGCCTTCCGCCAGCCTGACCAGAGACCGGGTCCTCAGAGGTCACATGTCGGCCTCATGAGACCCAGAGCCAAAGGGATTTACGAAGCTCTGGTCAGGTGGTTTCAGTAGAGGACGTAGGCGCTCCTCTGCTCCGCTTTAGCCTTTTAACTGAGTGTTTGTCTGTCTCACCGAGTTCGCCTCCGATCGGGATGGAGAGGAAGCTGACGGCTGGTTACCCCCCCCCCCCCCCCAAAACCTCCTCCTCCCCCCTTCTGACTCCTCCACCAAACTCTTTACCTCCAAAGAGCTACCTCGGGCTGTGTTAGCCTCCTGCTGCTGGCCAAGCTAACCTACCTCAAAACCAAAAGGCTCTTCTGGGGCCACGTCGCCATTTTTCCTATTTTTTGTACCAATGCCGTTGTCCTGTGCCTGACTGTCACCAAGAAACCCTAAACCTGGACTCTGAATGTTGCTTCTGACCCCCCTCCTCCTCCTCCTGGATCGCTCCATCGTTGTCCTAAAAGAGAAGCTGACAGAGGGACACCGAAGTCTCTCAGCTATCTCTGAGTTTGTGCGCTTACCTGACCGACACTTCTTGTCTGACTCCAACAGCTTCGTCCAGTCCTGCTCCCAGGACCCAGACACCTTCAGTCCCAAAAGATGCAAAAACCTGCTCCAGATCTGAGCATCCAGGGTCTAAAAACCTTGTGAACCTTAAACCTTCCCGACAGGCTGCGAGTAAGGCGCTGTAGTCCTGACCCAACAAGTAACCTACTGCAGAGTTTACCTGCGGCTGACCACATACCTTAACTTCAACAGTCTATAAACCTTCCCCAGACCCCCCTTTAGTCCCAGCTCAAGTAAGGTAGCTTTTTAAGGATCCAAAAGCCTGATCCAGATCTGCAATTTCAGGGTCTTGAAAACTTTGTCCAACAACTTCCTAAATGACCAGCTTCTACAGATTAGTTTCCATTAGCCACAGTTTTTAGAAACCTCCTGCAGACCTTTCAGGGCCCTTACCCAAATTATTAGTTTCTAGTTGAGTTTATAACCCTGATCCTGGTCTCATCTGTAGCAGTCCAGTCTGTCCTAAATCTGGTTCTGCCTCCACGTGTTTACCAGTTGTGCTCTTCCTACAGACGAGCTGCTACAACCCAATAACTACCTCATCTACCTGTGTCAGGTGTGATAGCTTTGAGCTTCATTACTCACTATAGTCCTTAACTTAGACAGTCCAGAAACCTGATCCAGTTTCTCCACAGCAAAAAAGATCCTGTTTCTAAGGTCCAAAAACCTGCTACGCATCTTTAAAGGTCTAAAATGTGGACCACAGTCCTCACCCTGTTGGACAGTTTGGGTCCTGAGCATCACTGGAGAAGTTGCAGCGTTGCAGAGATGTTTGAAAGCATCTCTGCTGGTTGTCATGGAGACGCCTCCTCCCCCGTCTGCAGACGTCTCGCCTCCACCCGAGGAGAGAGGACGAGGAGTTCAGGGTCAGCTGACACCTGAGAGACAAGCAGGTGAAGCAGGAAAGTTTGGACACTCTGGACGTCTCCGAGCGGGACGTCCTCTGATGAAATGTTTGTTGTTTTATTTTGGCGGAGGCAGCTGCTTCCTGTGCGGCAGATTGTCGGCCATGTTTAAACCGATGTCTGAAGTCTTATAACCGAACTGTCCGTTAGATGAAAGCACACACAGCAGCTTCTGTAGTTTCAAACAAACTTCCAAATATTCTTTAAACCCAGCTGACTGATGTCCAAAGATAAAAAAAAAAATAAGTTTTTCACTGTTTTCTGCTCAAAGGTTTGTTTTTAGTTTCTGTTTCAGAGTCGAAGAACAAACAAAACCAAAAGAGCAGATACTCACATATTAACGGTGTGGAGAAAGCAGAGGTGAATATATATTTTCATACATGGAGTTTATAGCCAAATAATGAAAAGTAGTAACACTTTGACCAAAAGCTCCACTAATGATCCTAAAATATGACCTCAGAGAGCCTGTGAGTTCAGTTTGTGGTTGAAGAGTCTTTAGAGCTTCAGCCTCCTGCTGCTGACGGCGACCTCTGACCCCGAGGACATGAGGACACAAATACTACTGTAAATAATACTATGAATACAGTGATGACTGTTTCCATGGAGACGTCTCCTCATATGGAGACAAAAAGACTAGGAGCTTGTTAACAATGTGACGTTTAAAGAGTGGCTCAAGACTCAGTGGTTAGATGCAGTCAACATTTAGTAGAACCAAAGTATTTGAGAAAGTCCGTCTGAGTTTCATGCAGCCAAGCGAGCCTCAGCTCCACCAAAGGACCATTTTGGAGTGTGGGAGTCGCAGCAGAGCCGTGATTGATTCCCAGTTAAGACACTCTGGTAAGAAATGCTTTACATTATGGGCTTAAAACTGCCTTCAAATGGAAAATAACAGGATTTTAAACATGCTATTCAAAACGCTATTAATCGTGATTAACTATGGAAATTCTGCGATTAATCTCGATTAAAAAAATTAATCGTTTGACAGCCCTAGTTAAAATACAAGAATCCGCTGTGAGCAAGTTCATACAAATAGTCATATTCGTGTCTCATCACATTGAGTCATATCTCTCATCATGTCAACATCATAGAGTTACATTAGAGTCTCGCTCAGTTCAGTTGAGTCACATCAAGTCTCATCGAGTCTGGAGTCCATCGGTCCTCAGGGTCAAAGGTCACCAGTCACTGTCAGGTCAGTCAGGGCTCCTCGCTGCCTTCCTTTCTGAAATGAGTCGTGTGTCAAAATTAAAAACTAAAAAAATTTAAACTAAAATGTTTTATAAAAAATGTTGAAGAGAATTTTTTGGCTGTTCTTTTTCTAGAACTTTTCTTCTTTCAGTTCATTCTTAGTTTTCCGTCGTCGCCGTTTTGGTGGCGAAAAGGAAAAATTCTGCCAAAATGAAAACCGTTACAGTTTTTTTTTATTATTATAATTGCTAATAATATTATAATTATTACCATGTGACCCCCTCCCTGTTTTTTATTGTTTGACTTTTTTTTTTCTTTTTTTTTTGTTTGTAGTTGAATGATGTGAAAATGTTTCTAGAGTATGAAAAAAGTCGTGTTTCCAGCTGAAGGCGGAGCAGTTACAACTGGACGTTAGCCATATTTCATAAGCCATATTATATAATGAGCCATATTTAATAATGAGCCATATTAAATGAGCCATATTATACAATGAGCCATATTTTATAAGCCATATTTCATAATGGGCCATATTTAACCCTCCTGTTGTGCTCCCGGGTCAAATTGACCCCATCTCTTTTGACTGTTCCTCACTTCCTTCCTTATCTCCCTACTTCCTTCCTCTTTTCCTCCTTCCTTCCTTCCTTCCTTCCTCATTCCTTCTTTCCTCTTTTCCTCCTTCCTCTCCTTACTTCCTTCCTTCATTACTTCCTTCTTTCCTCCTTTCCTCCCTTCCTTTGTTCCTTTCTCATTTCCTTCTTTCCTCCTTTCCTCCCTTCCTTCGTTCCTTCCTCTTTCCTTCCTTCCTTCCTTCCTTCCTTGACCTGAGCACAACAGGAGGGTTAACAATGAGCCATATTATATAATGAGCCATATTCGGGTTCGGGCACGTAATTTTTTTTTAATGTCGGAACCACTCGGATCTCGGAACAAATTCTCCGGGTCTGTTCGGGTTGGGGTCTCTCATTTTGTACCCGAGTTAACCTCTAGTCCAGTGTGGCTGCTGCTGCCCCCTGCTGTCCTCACGCTGTAGAAACTATAAACTAAGGTAGAGATGGTAGTGAATGAAGGCTAGAACCAATGAGACAAGAGATGCTTTAATGTTACACATTTCTTTATTAGATTATAGATTAGTTTCTTTTTCATTAATAATGTATCTGAAGAAGGAGAAGGAGAAGAAAAGCCTCCCGAAGCTTTAAACTGATTTTTAAACTGAACAAGAAGAAGAGTTTGATCTAAAAAACACAAGTTCCACCTTTAACCCTCGTCTAATTCTTCCTCCATCCCCCTTTCTTCCCTCCCTCCCTCCTTTCTTTCCTTTCTCCCTCCCTCCTTTCCTTCCTTTCTCTCTCCTTTCCTTCCTACTTCATTCCTCCCTTCCTTCTTTCCTCTGTCCTTCCTTCTTTCCTCTGTCCTTCCTTCTTTCCTTTCCTCTCCTCCCTCCTTCCTTCTTTCCCTTCCTCCTTCCTTCTTCCTTTCCTCCTTCCTTCATTCTCTCTTTTTTCCCTCTGTCCTTCTTTCCTACCTTCCTCCCTCCTTTCCTACTTCCTTCCTCCCTCCATCCATCCATCCTTCCTCCCTTCTTCCCTTGTTTCCTTGCCTCCAGGCCAACAGGAGGGTTAAATTTAACTTCTGATGTTGATATGAAGTTCAGAAGTTTGATGTTTTCAGTGTTTTGATGATGAACTCTTTTTTTCTCTTTTTTTCTGTTTCTAAGAATCTTTTCGTCTGTTCTTCTGATGTTTAGACTGAAAACCAAATAAAACAGAATGAAAGTAGAAATCAGACTCGCTCTCATTTATTCTGTGACTGATGTTCGTCGAGATGAAACATGATGAACAGTTTGTCACTTTACTGAAGTTACAGCTGCTGAAGTTACAGTATCTGATTAATAAAGCTTGTCTTTCAACTCAGCTGACATTTCATTGTTTCCATTTAAATGTTTTTATTTTTTATTTTTATTATTGAAAGTCAAAACTACAGTGCTGAAATTTTTACTGAAAGTTTTTATGGTGATGTAAACCAGTGGTTATCAAGCCAGTCTGTTATTCAGTGTCAATAGGCACACTGTCTCTTTAAGAGTCACAACTGTAGAGCAGCGACCTCAGAGCAGGAGAGTTCGCAGACTGTATAAAAGAAATGGACGTAACATCCGTGACGTCACCCATTGGTTTGTGGACTGCTGCTCGGAAGCCAATAGTTTCTAATCTAGGCAGCACCATCTTGAAAATTTCAGGTGCATGCTGGGAAAAAAAGAACACGGATTCTACTTATATGGGCATGAGGCGGGGCCAACGGCGGAGCGGGAAGGTTGCTATGGTTACGGGGGCTGGATCTCGAGGACGTTGGTCAATCAACCTGTCAATCAGGACGTAGCCACGCCCTAATGCATACCCTGCTTTATCGTCACATATAAAATCAGGGAGGCCAAAATGTCCCAAATGAACATCATACTGCATTGAAGAAGGCTTTAAACTAGCGATTGAGACCATAAACACATTTTGAAAACGTTTACTGAGGTTAGAAATCAAGTGAGAAGTTGGTGAATTCTCCATTGACTTGTATAGAGACGGTCGCCCCCTGGTGGCCTTTTGATAGAATGCAGCTCTAAGTTACTTCTCCATTGACTTGTATAGAGACGGTCGCCCCCTGGTGGCCTTTTGATAGAATGCAGCTCTAAGTTACTTCCGCATTAGCTTCTTTTCAGAGGACAGGAACTCCCCGTCTGGGTTTAGTCTCTGGCAGTGTGGTTATTATTTGGGGGGTCCGACTCGTTCTCCCCGCTGTGAGGACCCTGCCGGGCTGACAGCCGGTCCCCGCCGCCGGTCGCCGAGGCGTCCGCGTCCCTCCTCGTCCGGCGGCAGCAGGCGGCGAGGTCGGCCCTGAAGGACGGCGTGTAGAAGCCGTAGATGAGCGGGTCACAGCAGGTGTTCAGGTTCCCGAACACGAAGAGGGCGTGGTGGACGTACTCCGGTGTGACCTGCAGCATGTCGGGGTGGAACCAGTACCAGATCCCCAGCAGGTAGTACGGAGTCCAGCACACCACGAAGGACAGAACGATGACCACCGTCATCTTCAGAGTCTTCATCCGAGCCTTCGGGATGATGTCAGTGCCGCTGCGCCGCAGGTACGACTCACCTGCTGAGAGAGGAGGAGCTGTGATGTCACACTGTGCAAACTGGAGAACCTTTGTTCTCCAGTTTGTTCTCCAGGTGTGTTACCTTTGTTCTGCAGGTTGTTCTCCAGGTGTGTTACCTTTGTTCTGCAGGTTGTTCTACAGGTGTGTTACCTTTGTTCTGCAGGTTGTTCTACAGGTGTGTTACCTTTGTTCTGCAGGTGTGTTACCTTTGTTCTCCTGGTGTGTTACCTTTGTTCTGCAGGTTGTTCTCCAGGTGTGTTACCTTTGTTCTCCAGGTGTGTTACCTTTGTTCTCCTGGTGTGTTACCTTTGTTCTGCAGGTTGTTCTCCAGGTGTGTTACCTTTGTTCTGCAGGTGTGTTACCTTTGTTCTGCAGGTGTGTTACCTTTGTTCTGCAGGTTGTTCTCCAGGTGTGTTACCTTTGTTCTCCAGGTGTGTTACCTTTGTTCTGCAGGTTGTTCTCCAGGTGTGTTACCTTTGTTCTTCAGGTGTGTTACCTTTGTTCTGCAGGTGTGTTACCTTTGTTCTGCAGGTGTGTTACCTTTGTTCTCCAGGTGTGTTACCTTTGTTCTGCAGGTGTGTTGCCTTTGTTCTGCAGGTGTGTTACCTTTGTTCTGCAGGTGTGTTACCTTTGTTCTACAGGTTGTTCTACAGGTGTGTTACCTTTGTTCTGCAGGTGTGTTACCTTTGTTCTCCTGGTGTGTTACCTTTGTTCTGCAGGTTGTTCTCCAGGTGTGTTACCTTTGTTCTCCAGGTGTGTTACCTTTGTTCTGCAGGTTGTTCTCCAGGTGCGTTACCTTTGTTCTGCAGGTGTGTTACCTTTGTTTTGCAGGTGTGTTACCTTTGTTCTGCAGGTTGTTCTCCAGGTGTGTTACCTTTGTTCTCCAGGTGTGTTACCTTTGTTCTGCAGGTTGTTCTCCAGGTGTGTTACCTTTGTTCTTCAGGTGTGTTACCTTTGTTCTGCAGGTGTGTTACCTTTGTTCTGCAGGTGTGTTACCTTTGTTCTCCAGGTGTGTTACCTTTGTTCTGCAGGTGTGTTGCCTTTGTTCTGCAGGTGTGTTACCTTTGTTCTGCAGGTGTGTTACCTTTGTTCTACAGGTTGTTCTACAGGTGTGTTACCTTTGTTCTGCAGGTGTGTTACCTTTGTTCTCCAGGTGTGTTACCTTTGTTCTGCAGGTTGTTCTGCAGGTGTGTTACCTTTGTTCTCCAGGTGTGTTACCTTTGTTCTGCAGGTTGTTCTCCAGGTGCGTTACCTTTGTTCTGCTGGTGTGTTACCTTTGTTCTGCAGGTTGTTCTCCAGGTGTGTTACCTTTGTTCTCCAGGTGTGTTACCTTTGTTCTGCAGGTGTGTTACCTTTGTTCTGCAGGTTGTTCTCCAGGTGTGTTACCTTTGTTCTCCAGGTGTGTTACCTTTGTTCTGCAGGTGCTGCTGGTTGATGTGCAGCAGGATGCGGCTGTAGCAGCAGCTCATCACCAGCAGGGGGACGACGTACAGCGTGATGAAGTGGAACATGTTGTAGAGCGTTTCCTGCCAGCGGCGGCTGAAGCTGCCGTGAGTCGCACACTGAGTGAAGTCGACACCCTGAGCTCGAATCGCCCGGAAGATGAACAGCTGCAGAGAGAGAGAGAGAAAGAGAAAGAGAGAGAGAGAGAGAGACAGAGAGAGAGAGAGACTCACCAAATGCAATCAGCTGTTATCTATAACGTTATCTGTTCATACATTGAAAATAAAATGACAGAATTATGTGAACTGATAAAACTATTATATTCATATAATAATTACATGTTCACATTATATCTTACTGAAGGTTGATCATCAATAATGTCGAATGGTCAGTAAATCTAAGCCTCTGATTGGATGCTGTGATCTGCATTTGGAAAACATCAGAGACCTTTGATCTGTTCTGGCTTCTTAGCGTTGTTAGCATTCCTTATAGAAACCAAGGGGATCAGTTAGCCTGAGCTAACAGCAGGAGGCTTCACACATTTAATCTCCAAACCAAACATTCCGGCAGGGATTTACCTGCAGCGTGTTCCTGAGGTTCAGAGCTGCTGAGCTGATCAACAAAACAACCTGACTTTATATTAACTATTAATAATAATAACTGCTACGAACACATAACGGACATAATGACCAGATGTCTTCATCATAATCACAGAAGGACGTTCACTTCCTGCAGTCTGACCTCAGTTTGTCCTCCAGATCAGCAGGTTCCACATCATCATATCATAAATATTAATATTAAAACAGTGAAGCTGTTCAATATTCTGCAGCATGAAACCTGCAGCAGCTGTGAGGAAGCAGCGTTTATATTCACCACAGACAGAATAAGGCTTCTCCTTTCATTAATGCTAAACACTCAGGGCACTTTTAGTTAGATTATCTGGTACCAGGCAGTGAAGTAGTTACTAGCGTACAGGCTGCAGTCCGCCTTCACACCTGCTAACGAACACCTGAACATGTGATTCTGTTACACTCAGAAACACGTACCTGTGATAATGTACCTGTAGTGACGTACCTGTGATAATGTACCTGTAGCGACGTACCTGTGATAATGTACCTGTAGTGACGTACCTGTAGTGATGTACCTGTGTTAGCTTACCTGCGGTGATGCTAGCAGCAGACTGAGGCTCCAGGCCAGCAGCAGCATGCGTCGGTTCCTGCGGTGAGCGCTCAGAGCGTCCAGCGGGTGCAGGATGGCGTGCTGGCGGTCGAGGCTGATGACGACTAGGATGAAGGCGGAGGCGTGCATGGCGAACAGCTTCAGGAAGCAGAGCAGCTTGCAGAGCGCGTCGCCCCCGTACCACTGCACCGTCACGTTCCACACGGCGTCCAGAGGCATCACCACGAACGTCATCATCAGGTCGGCCGACGCCAGGCTCAGGATCAGTGGGCGCAGGTGAGAGGCCAGCCGCCGGCCACGCCCACGCCACACGCTGGCCAATAGGGCGAGGTTACTGCAGGCGGCAAACAGGAAGAGCACCAAGGTGGCGCCGACACGGAACTGAGCGGCCCGAGTGAAGCTGGGAGCTTCCCAGTCCGTCAGCAGGGGGAACTGGGAGCTGTTGGGAGGAGCCAGTGATGACAGCGTCAGGATGGACCAATTACCTGGCATCCTGCAGAGAGGAGGAGTGATGTCATTAGTGATGTCATGAGTGATGGTCCAGGTTGAGATTAGCCTAGCTTAGCACAAAGACTGGAGGCAGAGGGAAACTGTTAGCATCCCTGCATGAAGAACAGACGATATAAAATGTCTGAAATCAGCTTTAAAGT
The DNA here is from genome assembly GCF_027409825.1 of Scomber japonicus. NCBI lineage: Eukaryota > Metazoa > Chordata > Actinopteri > Scombriformes > Scombridae > Scomber > Scomber japonicus. The sequence goes on along the minus strand of NC_070587.1, from coordinate 35,825,705 downwards.
CAGAACCATCGACACAGACGTGATTTAAATATTCAGATGATGACATCATCAGTGACCTGCATGTCTGTCTCTGCACTGATTGGCCGAACTTGAACCTGTGTTAACGAGGTCATCGGTGAATTGAACCTGCGCTGATTAGTGTGTCCGGCTCTCCTCTCGCTGTGAGTCAGTTACCATGGTAACGCCTCACAGTCTTTGTGCTTATCTCCGGGCTTTCATCAGCTGAGACAGACAGGAAGACCCCGTCACAATAAGAGCTGATGGACTGCCGGCTGGGAGATAAACACACTGACAGACAGGTGGTCTGCACGTGGCCAATCAGAGCGCAGCAGGTGTGATTGTGCTTCAATCAAACAGGAAGTGACCAGAAATAAAACCTCCTCACACACACACACACACACAGACACTGTAGTGGTTCCCAACATAAGGGTCAGGGCCCCACACAGGGTCACAAGATGATTAATAAGAAAGTATCACAGAAGCAGATTAACCCTTTAACCCTCCTGTCGTCCTCGAGTCAAGGAAGGAAGTTAGGAAGAAGAAGAAGGAAGGAAAGGAGGGAGGAAGGGAGGAAAGAAGGAAGGGAGGAAGAAGGAAGGAAGGGAGGAAAGAAGGAAGGGAGGAAGGAAGGAAAGGAGGGAGGGAGGGAGGGAGGGAGGGAGGGATTAAGGAAGAAAGGGAGGAAAAAGGAAGGAAAAGAGGAAGGAAGGAAAGGAGGGAGGGAGGTAGAAGGAAGGGAGGAAGGAAGAAGGGAAGGAAAGAAGAACAGAAGGAAGGGAGGGAGGAAGGAGGGGAGGGAGGAAGGATGGAAGGAAGGAAAGGAGGGAGGAGGAAGGAAGGAAAGGAGGAAGGAAGGAAGGTAGGTAGGTATTGCTCATCTTGTGAGGACATAAATCATTAAATCATTAAATTTAAGCTTAATAAAAGTCAGTGATGATAAATTAAATATCAGATTTGTTTCTCATGTTTTAATCTTTCAACTGAACTTTATTTTATTTATTCAAATAAATAAATAAATATATTCACACTGTTCATTTATTAAGTTATATATATTATACATATTACATTTATATGAGACTGAATCACACAGAGAGAAAATAAAAAATCTGAGTCCACATCAGCTCTAGTTATTATAAATCCAGAATAACAGCAGAGTATCATCCATCATATTAATATTAATGACACACACACACACACACACACACACACACACACACACACACACACACACACACACACACACACACACACACAATGGATGTGTGTGTAACCTGATCTGTGTTCAGTTACGTCACATTTCACATTTTTAACCTTCATGTGTTCAGAGCTGTTTCTCTTTTCCAGGAAGGCTCTGATGTGATGGGGGGGGGGCAACACTGCTTCTGCACTGTAACCCCCCCCCCCCCCCCCCCCCAAACACACACACACACACACACACACACACTACGACACACACACACACACACACACACATTAAATCATCAGAGCTGTGAGAGTGAAGAGAGTTTTTACCTGATCTCAATCCTTCCTCTTCTTCTTCTTCCTCAGGTCGGACTCTGCTCTCCCTCTCTCCTCCTCATGTTTCCTGTTCAGCTCAACCCCCGAAGAACCCCCGAAGAACCCTGAAGAACCCTGTAGAACCCTGAAGAACCCAGTAGGACCCAGGCTGAGGAGCTCCAGGACTGTAGTAATGTGGCTCAGTTCAGGTTCCTGTGATGTGAAACACTGGAACACACTGCAGCAGAGAGGAGGAGGAGCTCTGAAAGTGTGTGTGTGTGTGTGTGTGTGTGTGTGTGTGTGTGTGTGTGTGTGTGTGTGTGTAGGTTTGCTCATGTTGTGGGGACATACATGGTGTACCCTCAGTATTCACACACACATTATTCATTTAAAGCAGGGGTGTCAAACATGCGGCCCGCGGGCCAAAACCGGCCCGCCGAGGGGTCCAATCCAGCCCACTTTCCTTCCTGTCTTCTTTTCCTTCCTACCCTCCTGTCATCTGTCCCTCTTTCCTTCCTCCCTTTCTTACTTCTTTCCTTCTTTGTTTCCTTCTCTCCATCCTTCCTTCCTTCCATCTTTCTTTAATTTTATTTTCCTTTCTTCCTTTCCTTCCTTGCTTCCTTCCTTTCTTGTCTTCTTTTCATTTCTTCCTTTCCTTCCTAATCCCTTTTCCTTCCTTCCTTCCTCCCTTAATTCCTTCCTTCCTTCCTTCCTTCCCTCCGTCCTTCCTTCCTTTCATCCTTCCTTCCTTCCTCCCTTCTTTCCTTCCTTCCTTCTGCCTGTCTGTGTGTGTGTCTCTGTATGTGTGTGTGTTTCTGTTTGTGTGTGTGTGTGTCTCTGTGTGTGTGTGTGTGTGTGTGTGTGTGTGTGTGTGTGTGTGTGTGTGTGTGCTCTGTCAGCAGAAACAGTTCCTAATGAATTAAACATCAGTTTGAAGCTGTAACAGAAACCAGTCGACTGAGCCCCATTAACAGTTTGTGACTCTAACCAACAGTCTGACCTTTACTGAGCCCGACGTTTCCATGGAAACCCGAGGCATCATATCACACACACTCGTGATCTAATGACATCATCAGCTATCCAATCAGTTGACAGTAGGGTGTGTGACTAAACTGCAGATGATGCAGACAGACAGACGTGAGGGGGGTTGTCGATGACTATTGATCGTTTTAAAACCTGAAGTCAAACGTTTTTGTTCCGTTGATGAACAGAGAAACAGGCCTCCTCATGGAGCTTTAAGCGTGACTCAGAGAGCAGAAACAGGCCTCCTCGTGGAGCTTTAAGCGTGACTCAGAGAGCAGAAACAGGCCTCCTCGTGGAGCTTTAAGCGTGACTCAGAGAGCAGAAACAGGCCTCCTCGTGGAGCTTTAAGCGTGACTCAGAGAGCAGAAACAGGCCTCCTCGTGGAGCTTTAAGCGTGACTCAGAGCAGAAACAGGCCTCCTCGTGGAGCTTTAAGCGTGACTCAGAGAGCAGAAACAGGCCTCCTCCTGGAGCTTTAAGCGTGACTCAGAGAGCAGAAACAGGCCTCCTCATGGAGCTTTAAGCGTGACTCAGAGAGCAGAAACAGGCCTCCTCATGGAGCTGTAAACGTGACTTAGAGAGCAGAAACAGGCCTCCTCATGGAGCTTTAAGCGTGACTCAGAGAGCAGAAACAGGCCTCCTCATGGAGCTTTAAGCGTGACTCAGAGAGCAGAAACAGGCCTCCTCATGGAGCTGTAAACGTGACTCAGAGAGCAGAAACAGGCCTCCTCATGGAGCTTTAAGCGTGACTCAGAGAGCAGAAACAGGCCTCCTCATGGAGCTTTAAACGTGACTCAGAGAGCAGAAACAGGCCTCCTCATGGAGCTTTAAACACGACTCAGAGAGCAGAAACAGGCCTCCTCATGGAGCTTTAAACACGACTCAGAGAGCAGAAACAGGCCTCCTCATGGAGCTTTAAACATGACTCAGAGAGCAGAAACAGGCCTCCTCGTGGAGCTTTAAGCGTGACTCAGAGAGCAGAAACAGGCCTCCTCGTGGAGCTTTAAGCGTGACTCAGAGAGCAGAAACAGGCCTCCTCGTGGAGCTTTAAGCGTGACTCAGAGAGCAGAAACAGGCCTCCTCGTGGAGCTTTAAGCGTGACTCAGAGAGCAGAAACAGGCCTCCTCATGGAGCTTTAAGCGTGACTCAGAGAGCAGAAACAGGCCTCCTCCTGGAGCTTTAAGCGTGACTCAGAGAGCAGAAACAGGCCTCCTCATGGAGCTTTAAGCGTGACTCAGAGAGCAGAAACAGGCCTCCTCATGGAGCTGTAAACGTGACTCAGAGAGCAGAAACAGGCCTCCTCATGGAGCTTTAAGCGTGACTCAGAGAGCAGAAACAGGCCTCCTCATGGAGCTGTAAACGTGACTCAGAGAGCAGAAACAGGCCTCCTCATGGAGCTTTAAGCGTGACTCAGAGAGCAGAAACAGGCCTCCTCATGGAGCTTTAAACGTGACTCAGAGAGCAGAAACAGGCCTCCTCATGGAGCTTTAAACACGACTCAGAGAGCAGAAACAGGCCTCCTCATGGAGCTTTAAACACGACTCAGAGAGCAGAAACAGGCCTCCTCATGGAGCTGTAAACATGACTCAGAGAGCAGAAACAGGCCTCCTCATGGAGCTTTAAACATGACTCAGAGAGCAGAAACAGGCCTCCTCATGGAGCTTTAAGCGTGACTCAGAGAGCAGAAACAGGCCTCCTCATGGAGCTGTAAACGTGACTCAGAGAGCAGAAACAGGCCTCCTCATGGAGCTTTAAGCGTGACTCAGAGAGCAGAAACAGGCCTCCTCATGGAGCTTTAAACGTGACTCAGAGAGCAGAAACAGGCCTCCTCATGGAGCTTTAAGCGTGACTCAGAGAGCAGAAACAGGCCTCCTCATGGAGCTTTAAACGTGACTCAGAGAGCAGAAACAGGCCTCCTCATGGAGCTTTAAACACGACTCAGAGAGCAGAAACAGGCCTCCTCATGGAGCTTTAAACACGACTCAGAGAGCAGAAACAGGCCTCCTCATGGAGCTTTAAACATGACTCAGAGAGCAGAAACAGGCCTCCTCATGGAGCTTTAAACATGACTCAGAGAGCAGAAACAGGCCTCCTCATGGAGCTTTAAGCGTGACTCAGAGAGCAGAAACAGGCCTCCTCATGGAGCTGTAAACGTGACTCAGAGAGCAGAAACAGGCCTCCTCATGGAGCTTTAAGCGTGACTCAGAGAGCAGAAACAGGCCTCCTCATGGAGCTTTAAACGTGACTCAGAGAGCAGAAACAGGCCTCCTCATGGAGCTTTAAGCGTGACTCAGAGAGCAGAAACAGGCCTCCTCATGGAGCTTTAAACGTGACTCAGAGAGCAGAAACAGGCCTCCTCATGGAGCTTTAAACACGACTCAGAGAGCAGAAACAGGCCTCCTCATGGAGCTTTAAACGTGACTCAGAGAGCAGAAACAGGCCTCCTCATGGAGCTTTAAGCGTGACTCAGAGAGCAGAAACAGGCCTCCTCATGGAGCTTTAAACATGACTCAGAGAGCAGAAACAGGCCTTCTCATGGAGCTTTAAACACGACTCAGAGAGCAGAAACAGGCCTCCTCATGGAGCTTTAAGCGTGACTCAGAGAGCAGAAACAGGCCTCCTCATGGAGCTTTAAACACAACTCAGAGAGCAGAAACAGGCCTCCTCATGGAGCTTTAAACATGACTCAGAGAGCAGAAACAGGCCTCCTCATGGAGCTGTAAACGTGACTCAGAGTGGGTCAGCAGATAAATGTGAGGGCTGCTGAGATGATTGATGGGAAAGAAGAAAAAACTAAGTTCTGATACACTAATGTGTTTTCAGTTTTTGGACTTTTTCTCTAATCTTTGATTTTTGCTGAAATATTGAACATTTATTGAAATGAAAGCATGTGAGAAGTTTAGAGGGAAGAATCAGTATTTGGTGGAGCTGTTAACAACTCATAGACATCTGAAATGTGAGCCGACTACACACTGCAAGTACCTCAAACTGTACTACAGTAAAGTATAAGTACCTCTAACTGTACTGCAGTAAAGTACTAGTACCTCTGACTGTTCTACAGTAAAGTAGTAGTACCTCTAAGTGTACTACAGTAAAGTACTAGTACCTCTAAGTGTACTACAGTAAAGTACTAGTACCTCTAACTGTACTACAGTAAAGTAGTAGTACCTCTAACTGTACTACAGTAAAGTACTAGTACCTCTAACTGTACTACAGTAAAGTAGTAGTACCTCTAACTGTACTACAGTAATGTACAAGTACCTCTAACTGTACTATAGTAAAGTTGAATGAAGTCAGAAATAAAGTAGATGTTGTTTCTGCCTCCAGCGCTGACATTTCAGTGTGGAGCCCTGTAGTCAATTCTCTCTGACTGAACTATGTGAGCAACAACAACCGGCCTATTGTGTTTGTTCAGCACAGCGCTTCTCTGCAAAGCCTCTGCTCAATAAAACACTTCTTTTCAATAAAAGTGCAAGGAGGAAACATTTGGAGTTGTTCCCGTTCAACAGGACACAACGTGCTTTCGTGCAACGTGTTTCCGCCTGTTCATTAGAAGAAAAAGAGAGATCACACATTCCTCACATCTGTTCTCACAGCTCTGAACATCAGTTTTGGTTTTAGTAGCAGATTCTTTGATGTGTCTGTCCCAACACTCTGCTGGTGGACATTAGTGGTGAAGGAGGCCATCATGCTGGAGAAGGAAGCCTTCAGGGCCTGGTTGGTTCAGGGGTCTCCAGAGTCCTGAAGCAGCAGCTCAGTTGGTTGTTGAAGTTCAGATTCAGGAGGCCCAATGTGGATTCTGTCCTGGCTGAAGTACAGTGGAGCAGATCTTCACTCTTTTGGAGCTTTTCCACTCTACAGTTCTAGCTCTACTCGACTCGACACGTTTTCTTCTTTTTTTAGTATCTGCTCGGCTGAGGTTCCAAGCGAGCCGAGCCGATACTAAATGTGACATCATCAGACTGCCGGCCTCTGATTGGTCAGAGAGTCACTGGAAGAGTCATGAGCCGTCCCATACAAGAATCAAAGCCGGCATTTTTAAATACCAACGACAGCGTTACAGAGATTCGGTTTCTCTTCTCTTGCTTTGTGTGAGACAGAAAGACACATACAGCAGCAAGTACACCTCACCTCCATGTCCTCCATTGGTTAGGTGTTTGTGTTGCTATGACAACCCCGCCCACGTTGAGGAGGAACTATAGTAATGGAAAAGGTTCCTGGTACCAAACTGAGCCAAGTAGAGCTGAGCTAGAACTGTATAGTGGAAAAGCTCCATCCAGTCCTTACCTGTGCAATAACAGCATCAACCAATACTACTTTTGTACATAATGTTAAACTATATTTTTTACTACTATTGGTTGCTTGTTTTATTGTTTGTGATCTTCATTCTTTCTCTTGATGTTCTCCTATTTTTGCTATTGAAGGGGTAGCCTCACTACGGGGCAACCCAAAATGTAGGAGTGGAAGCGAGTGTTTGGTTATTAATAATGATCATAAATAATTACTAATAAGAAATTCAAATTATTAATTTGGGGCACCATCCGGAAACTGGGAACAATAAACAAACTGTTAAATTAGCCTCAATCAAAAATCAAAAAGGAAAAGTGAAGGTTTAGAGTTGGAGCTCTGACTATAGAGAAGATAGAAGGAAACAGTTCAGTATATCACTAAAGACTCCTCGGAGTCCACAGCACGTACGGGCAATATGGTCCCAAAACACAAGCTTAAATAGCAGTACACAATAATACTAAACTAGTATTATACACACAGGACCTCCAACAGGCACTGGGACGGTTTGCCTGAAGGAGAAGCTCTCGATTTACCGTTGGTCTATGTTCCAACCCTCACGCCCCCCTTTAGAGGAGTTCCAGGTACGTCTAACTGGGAGGAGACCCAGAACACACTGGAGGGATTATATATCCCTTCTGGCCTGGGAAAGCCTTTGAATCCCCCAGGAGGAGGTGACAAACGTTGCTGGGGAGAAGGAGGTCTGGTTCACATTGCTTAACCTGATACCACCGCGACCTGGCCCCGGACTAGCGGCAGAAAATGGATGGATGATGGACTCTGCCCGATGAAACCCTCTGTAAGATGGGCTTGGTGCGAGTGGTGTGGCGTTCAAGGTCAGTTCCGACGCTGTCCTCAAGTGTCCCAATCCTTTGGACCAATAGGTTGATTTCGGCTGTCGGGGGCAGAAGAGTCAGCCTTGTCGACATACAGGTGGAGGGCTTGGCGTCCACCAGAGGAAAGCGTATTTTCCTCTCTCCTGCAGGAATACCTTTTTAGGGCTGCGTTTGATCGTGGACTCTCTCGGATTCAGTGAAAGGTGTGTTTCAGGCGCACGTGGAATGTCTCTTCTCTCGTCCAGCGAGTTGAAGCTTCGAAGCAAAGGTTGGGGAGGAATACACTTATTTACACCTTTTAAGCTAGTCACTAACAGGGACATTGTCTCGTTTGCTTGCTGACTGCCAAAGGCGAGGCATTACTCGCACCTCCCCATTTTAAAGGAAGTGACGTCGAGTGTCTCACAGCCAATCAGGGATGAGGACAGAGGGGATTATGGGATTTGAGTTCTAGGGTGATTCGACCCTAGTCCAGGGGAGGAGGTGGGCAGGGAGCCCTTTGGCGCTCTTTACTGTGTTTGAGGGCTGAAGACAACTCAGAACAGGCTTTTGTCTTTTCATCTAGGCCTAAAGGAACACAATAGACCATGTGCTCTTAATTCAGTTCCACATTAGTGAAGGCCCAACACTGTTGGTTAGTGAATCAGGTTTGCTCTGATGAAGGTCTGATGGACTGAAAGCTCAAACATAAAGTGAACACTGCACTACACTGTTTTCTTGTTTTACAATTATTGCATTGTGTATTTTCTGTTTTATGGCTGTTAAGCACCTACATAATATATCAATTAATATGATTGTACTTATTTAAATTAAATTGTAAGAACATAATGAAAAATACAACTGAGTAAGGCAGGAAATGTAGTATATCCTCCCTGAAAAGATTCTTTAATGCCACTTTCTGACATGGAAAACTGTCACTCTGGCTTGAAGAGAAATAGAATATAGTATGTTGAGGTTTTATGAAGAACATTTGCCGACTGATCTGTTGTCACCATCTCTGTCAACACAGGATGAAACTAAACTGCTGAAGAGTTCAAGAAGATTCAGATCACAGATAAGAAGGAAGAAAAAAGAGACAGATGTCATGTCTTATTGCCCCCCCCCCCAAAAAAAAGCTTCTTACAGGGTGAATATATCAGCGAGCTCTAATCACATGGTCAGCTTTTTATTATTTTCATCATAAAGTATAAACATCTGTCTTAAGGCAGCACAGAAACAACCTTTAATCACATTTGTGGTTAGAACCTGAAACATCTTTGATTTAATGAGACACAAAGCTCAGCACATCTTTTATATTCAATTTAGTATCAACGAAACAAGCGTTGATTAATAATTAAAGACATGAACTGCTCCTCAAAACATAAAAACATGATGTACAAGCTGTGTTTACAACCATTGGATAAATGAGTACTGAGTGCTGAAAAACAGTGTGGAGCCATTTAACAAAGAACAGACTTGAGACAGTGAAACAGTCAGCTGTTATACGGTTTCATCTTCACACTCAGCTTAATTTGAGCTGTGTGGAAAGGTTTGGATCCACCTCACAGAGGGCAACAATTAAACAGGAGCTGGCATCATTTCCTTTTCTTCGCACCATGTCGATCACTTTACGAGCTTTGTCCACTCGCGTTCCTGTTCTGACCGACTCCATTTCACCATCATTTATAACACCAAGCCCAAGAAGTTTACCCAGAAGCTGGTCTAGATTAGGTTCAGACACTCTGCTAGCAAACTGTGTGCGAGCCAACAGCAGCTTCTCTGCTGGGAGGAACACATTTTCACTTCTTGGACCTGGAAGAGAACCAGAGACTGTTGTTCAATAACCCATCAGTCACTTTAAACAATGATCAATATCTTTGATTCAGAAAGGAAATGTGTAGAAATCTTTTCCACTAGTCAGCAGACCAAATACTTTTCCATCCAGAAAGATTGATCTAAAATACATTGTTTTACATTCCTAAATAAAAGCTCTCAGACTTCTGTAACATCGTCTGAAGGCTGAATCACAAATTCAGAAGTGGATCTTTGATTTGTTAGTAGAGTAATAAAGTCAATAATAGTTTTACAACTGGTGTCTAAACTCTGACATGAGGTGAAAGCTTTACCTGTCAGTTGCACCACCCGATTCCACACCGGTGTCCTCTCTTGGTTTTGGACCATCAGAGTCACTTCCTCTTGGTTTGCAGGGAGGAAAACCTCAAATGTTGGGAAGAAGTTTGGTCCATAGTGTGGGTCAAATGTTGAATCCTGGAAACCAGAAGCAAAGCATAATTTTCACACCTGTTGTATAAAATGTTTATCTGATCATCAATCTATTTTACAAAATACATATAATAGTCAAGCTTGTTATCAGTAAACGTGTATCAGAAGTAGGGTTGAGTACCTTTTACATTTAAACATATCAGGTGCAAACTATATATAAATATATATTCACATTATTATTGTTGAGCCTTTATTGCTTATCTTCTGAACACATTTATTAGCATTGTTCTCCCACAATGCATCTGTGTAGCTGTGGCTATTATAGAGTAACCATGGTGACACCATCACTGAGTTTAGTAGCTGTAATGATGTTGAAGAAATTTCTCAGCAAACGCCACCGCTGGTCAGCAGCGGTACTGCACCATGAGCATGAAATGAGAAGTTTCCAGACAGGGAAACCACATTCCGCTCATGAGTCTGCAGCTCCAGCGTTTTGCTGAAGGATGATGAGCTTTAATTTACAGAAATTCAGCACTGTTTAATTTGACGTGAATCAATACTCGGTAGTATCGACATAGTTTGGTCGGTACCGTTAAAAGTAGCGACCTCGGTACCCCCCTCAGGTACCCTGATCAGAAGTGACTCACCTCAGGCTGGATTATGGAGGCTTCGGGTTCACTGTGAACGCTGTAGCTGTGACCAACGCTGAGAATACACTGGGAGGAGATCTTAATGTTCTCAGCTGGTTCTTGTTGGGGGGCAACCTTCAGTAACAAGACATGTTTATTATGGTGTTTATTATCAGAGATAGACAATTAATTCCCTGAGTTATTCATATTCTGTTATTGTACATGCTGGACATCTAGAGATGAATCTAGACATGTTGTAGGTGGAAATAAACAAGTGTCCCTCACTGCGGTGGCATCTTATAAAACTGTAATGTTTGTTTTATCTGTCGAGGAAATCCTGTAGAAGCAGTTCTATGTTGAAATTATAGATACAGTAATGTTGTTAAGTATAACAAGAAAACATGGAGGCAGCAACACGCTACCATGTTCAATACTTTAAAAGAATTTTACTCACTATTCAATATGTATGCCACCTGGTGGTAGAATCACAAGTGACACTGTGGCAGACAATAATAGACTCTAGACATAATCCAGAAAAAGCTAAAAACAAAATATTATTCTTTCCAGTTCAGATTGGACAATCATACTGTTCTTAACACAGCTTGCAAAGCTTTAATAACAGTTCTAGAGGAGTGAAGCAGGACCGACTGTAGAAACAGCTGTGCTAACTAATTTTTAGTTTATTTAGTTTAGTTTATTTGGATCCCCATTAGCTGTTACCCAGGCAACAGCTACTCTTCCTGAGGTCCATGTTAAAATAAATACAACAATGTATGTTACATACTGTACATACTGTATGACAGATACTTTTACCTCACTCAGAGGAATGTTGTCCTGCAGCAGTAATACGTCAAGTATTCGTTTATCACGATGCGGAGCTCGGAGGAACAGCAGAACCTGGCCCCTGATTGGTCGTGTGATGTTGATAAACCTCCTAACAACGTCCCAGACGAGGCCCAGGCGAGAGAAGTGAGGGACGTTCACAACCACATGAGTGTCTGTAATCTCCAGCGGCTCCAGGATGCTCATTCCATCATCAGTGATGTGGACGACAGACAGCAGACCTTCAGGGAGCGGAGCTGTGAAAACACATTTATGTTACTACAGTTTTTCTCTATTGCTTAAACACATTTCACGATACTGCCCTCACTTTTCACAAAACTCTAAACACAAAACACTTTTCTAAAGCTACGTACACTAAACCTCACAGTTTCTTTTCAAAACCAACCCATCACACCAAAACAGATGCTCATATGCTCAAAAGCAAACTCATCACACCAAAACAGATGCTCATATGCTCAAAAGCAAACTCTGACACCAAAATACCACTCAAGGCCTGCAAAAATGTAAACACTACTGAGCATCATTAACCACATTACCAAAAAAATTGAAAACACAATTTTCACAGTGTGAGACTGTTCTTTTTACAGTTTCACAACTGCCAGGATGCATTTGAGCAACCCTTATTTATTCTCAAATATGTTTTGGGCATTTACTATAGATTTGCGCATTTCATGGGAATAGTTACATAATGCAGAAAATGCAGTAATATCACAACTCAATGCAAAAATGAGTCATGTCATGCCGTGGACAATGACGTGGTCAATGACTGTTGCTCTCATTTCATCTGTAATGAAAATGCGTTGTCTTGCTTGCCCTCCTTCTCCTCTCCCTCCTTGGCCTGCTCCTCTTTAGACTGCTTCTCGCCCTCTTTGGCCCACTCCTCGGCCCGCTCCTCTCCCTCCTTGACCTGCTCCTCTCCCTCCTCGGCCTGCTCCTCTCCCTCCTCGACCTGCTCCTCTCCCTCCTAGACCTGCTCCTCTCCCTCCTCGGCCTGCTCCTCTGCCTCCTCTGACACGAACTCCTCTCCCTCCTCTGACACGAACTCCTCTCCCTCCTCTGACACGAACTCCTCTTCTTCTGTCTTGATCATTCATTTTTGTTTTTGAACCTTCAGCAAACTGCACTGACTTATATAGGTGTGGTCACATCATTTGCAATAGGTGTTTTCAATTATGAGTCGTTGTGTTTACTGATTGACACCAGGTATGTTCATTGTGTTCAAGTTTTGCTGATTGTTGGTAGCATTTTGCATCACATGAGCTTCACAATGCATATTGGAGCAGAGTTATATGCAAAATGTGTTTTAGCACGGCAAAATATGTTTAGAGTTTTGAGAAAAAGGGGATGGGTTTTGTGAACAGTGTCTACAGGTGAATTGTGTTTGTGGTTGTGGCAAAAGGGGGGTAGTTTTACTAAATGTGTTTAGGCAACTGGTCATTTGGTTTAGAGTACTGGGTTTTGTGTTTTGGCAATAGAGAAAAACTGTAATAACAACCTCAATATATGTTAGTACTCATTTTACTTGATGTGTAGGATTCTCAGTTTGGTCAATGAGGAATTAAACCGTTTGGACAGGCTGGACAAATCACCCAACACAACTGTCAGTCTTGGTGGGTGGGAAGCCGGTGAGGGATTTTGAGTCATCTTGAAGAGAAAGATTAAAAATGTTCTCTTTTCAGACAAAATCAGACTTGTATGAAATGAAGAAAGATTACATTTTAATGGACAGTCTGGCTTTAATTGAACGGGGCATGTGGGTTCTTTTACTATCATGACTCTAAACCTGAGCAAACGCTGTATTGCTTTACAATGTCATTCCCAAAAATGTAATGAACACATTTATTTCCCCAGATGATGAACCCTTTTCACTTTCCTCATCGGCCTCTCTCAGGATAAACAGGGCACGTTTAGCTCCGACGTTGGTGAGATCAAAGAACTGATAAATCATCAGTGTTTGTTCATCTTGTGGTTGTAGTGAACTCTGCAGCCTGTAGGAGGCGCTAACAGGAGTCTTATTATTGTTTTAATAAAACTCACAAAGCACAATAATCATCTTACCATCCATGATTTCACAGTGTGGCAGGTGGAGCTGACTGACAGCACCGTCAGGACTGTGGATGTTGAACAGCGGACCTGCAGCCGCCTTGCCAGCTGGTTGTAGAAGTCTTTCATCCCATTGGACAGTCCTGTACTGTAGCTCCGCCTCCTGAACCGTACCAAACACCAGTCCAGTCAAAGTACACCTGAACACACCTGGACCAGGACAGCTGAACCTGGAGGACACAGAGGATCTGATCACACAACACAAACCTTTTCTTGGTTTGAATGAATACAAAGTAAAGTTGCTGCAGTGTTTCAAAAGCTGGAGACCAAACTGAACAGCTGGATGAGATGTGAAGCAGCAGCTGCAGGAGTTTGAAGTGAAAGTGAAGCGTCATCACTGAAAGGAGCCGATGAGGTTGAGGGTTGAATATTTGGCCTCAGCTCTGAAGTACAACTCCTCCCATCTGACAGAACTGAACCTGAGATACAACGAACTGTCTGATTCATCAGTGAAGCATCTGTTTTAGTTACCTGTATGAAATGTTTGCAGACTCAGTCAGCACTTTGGGTGTGAAGTCCTAAAATGGAGAAAGTGACAACATTAGTTAGAGAAACTGAGCGACTCACCTTCACAGTGGTACAGCTGACAGGATCCTCACTGCTTCAGTTTCTACTCCACCTGCACTCTTTACTGTTTAGTCATCACTTCTTTAACGTTACATTGTGCAGTGAAATGATGCTGCTAGGCTACGTTAGACAGCAGCTGGTGGCTTCACAGATGAGTGAGAGGAGAAGAAACGACAGCTTGAAGATCACACAGATGACAGCAAATCAGGTTTAAGAGTGTTGAATGAAAAATGGACATTTGTATTGGTTGTACCTGCCGGTAACTGATCGCAGTCATATTCTCTCTGCACTCAAGCTGCTGCCGTTTCAGCCTCTCTGGATCATCAGGATCCAGCTGATCCTTTGTGCTGGATGTGGAAGGATCAGCTGGGAGATTAGAGGATGTGGAGAAGAAGACACACAGCAGATGTTAAAGTCACTTCTAGACATGAAGCGTGTGGCCCAGTGGGCAAAGACACAAAGAGAAAGCTGCAACACAAAGTTCCAGTTTAAGACTGGACAGAGACTTTGTCCACATGTCTCCTGTTGGTCTCTACTGGAAAACCTTCAATAAAGTCACTTAAAGATGACAAACACAGTCACGTTTCATTAAAGACCCAAAACCAAAGTTAAACTGGGTTTGTCCATAAAGAATATTTTGATTCCTTTGTTTCAATCATTACAGTGGAACAAACTGTCTAAACAACATTTTAAACCCAAACTGAAATTCAACTGAATTCAACTTCTTGCAGTGAGGCAACACAACATCTTTCACAACAATAACAACAGATCAGAATAGTCCTTCGAGTGCAAGGTGATATCTTCTAGTGTTGTGTTGTCTGACCAAAATATTGACTTCATGGATATAAAACAGAGAAAAACAGGAAATGGCTTCATCCAAAAGTAACAAAATCCTCCTACCAGCCTCTCTGCCACAAAATGAGTCAGAGTCAAACCTCACTTTAAAGATTTTGTGATCACAGTGGTTCCTGATTCCCAGACCAACTTGAGACTAATCCTAGGGCTCTGACAGAGATGGAGCTGAGCCGAACCCTAAGGCTGCATTCAGACATTAGCCCTGGATGAAAACACGCAGCCCTCTCATCTCTCATTCATCTGAATGGAGAATATGCAGTGAGATACACAAACACAACGCAGGCTCGTCCAATAGAAAAGCTGAACCTAGTCCAACTTGTGCTGCAACAAAATGTGACATCATCCAACAAGAAACTGTGTTGATAGATGACAAACATGCAAAGACACATTCCTTTGTAATGGGAACGCTGCATTTCTATTACAAACAACTATGCAGTGTTTAGTGTGTGATAAAGCATCAATCACATGATTAGTGTTCCCAGCTAGTACTTCCTGTCTCACCTGAACCTTAACAACACACCGTACCAACGAGGCCTACTGTGTTGTTTTCACTCTGAATCCTGATAAGTGAACAAACGCACCATGGTGCATTCAAAGTGGAATAAAAACTGGTGGACAGAGCCAAGTCACAAACACACTTCAGTCCACAGACACAATCTCAACTAGTCGTCTTTAGATGTGTATTTTGTCACAATCACACTTTGAAGCGGTCACAGTCTCAACACTCACGTCCTTTTTGTGTGGCAGGTGTAGCGCTGTCCCGTCTGTCCTCCACCCTGCAGGAATAAATACAAACACAGCAGTTATCTGGACTGGCTTAAGAAGAGGCTTCAAATAATCAGACTGTATCTCTTCACTAAAGATCACTCTGTGATTCCACACAACCACTGAGCTGTTCATCATCATCTGGACTTTCCAATCCAGCTGTGACTTAATTAAGTGTGGACTAATCTGGACTGGTGCGTCCCACAGCACAAATGTAGCTCAGTAATATTAATATTTACACACCCAAATGTCCTCAAAGGGAAAATCAAGGTTGCTCACATTGAGGTAAATGACTTAAGTATATTTGTGCTCTCAGTAGAAACAGTCTCTTACTTTAAGTCTGAGGATCCAGCTTCATGAGTGACGTCTGGAGGACGATGTTCAGACACACAGGTGGATACTGGAGACTCTGATTTCTGCTCTTCCTCCACACAAACTCTCTTCTTGTGGTTTCCAGTCAGTGTGACAGGAAAACCTTTAGAATCATAGAACCTAGACACATACAGTAGATACGCTGATATATTTCAGACACTAACATCAGGAAATGACATCATATCAAATGATTATACAGTTAGAGTTGGAAGAAAAGGCTCTGCTGTTTGACGGAGGCTCAGCAGGAAAATGAATCACCTTTTTATAAACATTTTATACTTGTCATTATTATTAAACCTTCATTTAACAAACGTGAACATGAACTATCCCTTTAAAACATTAAATAATAACTAGAAAATTCCAGGGAAATTTTGAGTGCCACGGGGCTACTGCCGGGACGAGTACATGATTCATTTCCAGTGTTCAAAAGTTTACATGTTATATAAAAACAGTTTGGTGTTTTAAAGAGAGTTTTCCTCCATTTTAAAGTGTGAATGACATTTCTATGTGCAGGTATGAGAGAGCTTTTTGACATCGAAACTAGCTCTCATTCTGTTGTATGAAATTATATGATGTACATTTTGTTCATCTTCTATTGATAAATGTTGAATCTTTTTATGTACCACAAATCATATAACTACAATACAAACATGAATTAATCACTCCATTCACATGAATTAGCTCAGTTAACTGGCAAAACAGACAGGAATTAGCCAATCACAATAAAGTAGCTCAGTTTCTGCCCAGCGACAGGTTGCTAACGGCAGCTAAGGCCCTGCGGTTGCTAAAGGCAGCTAAGGCCCTTCGGTTGCTAAAGGCAGATAAGGCCCTTCGGTTGCTAAAGGCAGCTAAGGCCCTGCGGTTGCTATGGGCAGCTAAGGCCCTACGGTTGCTACGGCGATTTGAGAATGTGCTTGGAAAAAATTATCAAAATTCTGAAGACTTTGGCTTCTGACAAGGTCCCGAACAATTGCAAACTGTGAGAAAACCGAAAACACGGTGAGAGACACAGAAGCCGGCAGATTCTGACAGTGTTTATTTTATTCAGTTATTCCTTAAAATGAGCGAATAAGCTCAGTGTGAACACAGAGTGAGATTCTTTTGAAAAAAGAAGACGATTACATTAGGGTCAATGGGGAGCGAGACAGGTATTGCTGCCGGTCTCTGCCCCCCCGTTTAAATTTTTTACAGACCCCGCCTGTCAAAGTCACATTTTATGAATCCCAACACCTATGTCTACATTTTGAACAAAAATTATTTGTCTCCTTTTTACGGTTTGGCCGTGAGCTCGAGTTAAAAATAAAAATTAAGGTTATTTTTTACTGCTTCTCTCACTCAAGCTAACTGCTGCTTCCACTCTAACTTTGAAGAAAAAGTGATTTCCACTCCTCGTTTGACTGCTCATAGTTTGAAAAGTTTACATGTTATGGAAAATAGTTTGGTATTTTTCCAGAGAGCACAAGTTTTCCTCTGTTTTAAAGTTTGAATCACGTTTCTACGTGCACGTATGAGCGAGCTAGGTGACTCTGACAAAAGGTGAAAAAAGGTGAAATTTTGTGGGGGGGTTTTGTCGCTAGGCAGAAACTGAGCTACCTTTTTGTGATTGGCTAATTCTACCTGTCTGTCTGTTTTGCCAGTTAACTGAGGTAGTAGTATTGATACTCTCTATATATATATACATATGAAATATATTGACACTCTTACTGCTCAAATGCAGGCTGGTGTGTGTGTGTGTGTATGTGTGTGTGTTTGCACACACTGTGTTGTGTGCTAACAGGGTATGTGTGAAGCATAAAGTGCTGTAGTGTCGTGCTTAGAGTTAGTGCACGTTGCTACTGCCTTGTGCTCTGTGTGTTACTCTCTGCTTACATCTACTGTTACACTTGATACTGACCAGTAAGATGTACTTAATACTGCCACAGTAAAAGTTACTTAGTGTTATATGATCAGGGTGACTTTTGAACACTGGAAATAAATTGTGTACTCGTCCCGAGGCCTGTACTACGAAGCTGGATTAACATACCCAGGATATCTCTCCGTTACCTGGGTTGACTTACCCAGACATTCGCAGTCTAGGATAAACGGTACTACGAAGCTGGTTATCAACTCGGTAAATCAACCCAGGGTTTTCCAATCTGGATCACTGCGCGCTCACATTAAGGGGAGGTGTTTGCAGCGTCTGACCAATCACAAACATGGAGAAACCCTGCAGAGCAGACTACTTTACCATGGAGGAGCAGACAATTATTCTTCAACTATATGAAGAATTCAAACATCATCCAGACCAAAAGCAAAAAATGCTGGCAGAAAATTGCCGACTCTGTTAATGTGTAAATTCATGAGATCATACAATATTAATTTATTGGACAATATAAACGGACACTCTGATCACACAATGCCACTTTATCACGGCACAGACGTTTGGGGCAGAGCGCTTCCTCAGTGCCCTTCCTCTCATAAGAGACATTAAGTTAGTTTAATATTCAACATTCAAAATACAAAGGCCTCAAGGCTTATTTTACAAATATATATTTTCGTCAATTTTTTACAATTACAATAAATAAATAGTTATTATGCTCCCTGACCCTTTGATCTCAGGATGTCAAACCTACAGAATAATATCCCTCATGTGCCTCAATGATTATTTTTTAAATATATATTTTGGCCAATTAAAAAATTATCACTATCACTAAAAGCTCATTCTCTCCTAAGCGCTCCTCTCGCGATCCACGCACCAATGTTGACAGGATCTTTTAAGAATGGGCAGGTCATTTTCTAAGAGAGCTGATTGGTCAGGAGGTGGCGCTTTTATACTCATTGATCTCTTATCCAGAACATAACCTGCTCCGGAGCAGGTTAGCCGTTCAGCATCAGTTACCATGGTGATTTACCCCGGAGCAGGTTAGCTGTTCAGCATAAGTTACCATGGTGATTTACCCCGGAGCAGGTTAGCCGTTCAGCATAAGTTACCATGGTGATTTACCCCGGTAAGAAGTGAACCAGCTTCGTAGTACGGAAAACCCAGAGTTAGCCATGAAGTTACCTTGATAAGAGAAAATCCAGCTTCGTAGTACAGAACTCTGGTGTTACAAATCAACTGAGGGGTATTGCACAAAAGTAGAATAAAGAAATCCAGGATAACTGAGCAAGCGCAGCTTGATCTAGTCTGACCGGCGCATCTTGGCTTATTCGGTTGCACGTTTGCTGAGCCAGGATGAAAAGGCGCGGCTATGTCAAGCCAGGTGTAGATAGTTGGGATAAGTGCGTGTTCACAGCATTCTCAAATAGACCCATGGCATCGATCACAGAATCACTGATTGGAAAATGGAAAGATGTTGCGCGTCATTCTTCACGGCCGCTGAACAACAGCTCCTGATGGAATTTCATGATGAGGTTAAAGAAATTATAAGAAAAAAAAGGCAACACAAGCACAAAGCACTGTAATCAAGGAAAGGGAGAAAGCCTGGCAGACAATCGCAATCTCAATGGTTAAGTAGTGCAATTAATATTCAATTATTGGGTCAAGCACTCGCCTCATGTGTTGAGGCTACAGTCCTCGCTGCAGGCGACCCTGGTTCAAATCCCGCACCAAGCACTCCTATCCTGCATGTCATTCCCCCCTCTCTGTCTCCAGTTTTCCTGTCTCTCTCTACTAACCTGTACATCAAAAGGCAAAAAGCCCAAAAGATATACTTTAAAAAAAAAGTACAATTAATACAACAGTGCTCCACTAGAACTGTCAAAATTACAATTAAAAGGACTAAAGAAGTTACTGTCCAAGCCACCTAATCAACAGTTTTGATTTAAATTAAATTAAACACTTTGATTTAAATGTGGCAAGTAAAAGTGCATGCTACTCAGGAAATATAATTAAGTGCAAACAATTATTATAATTAGGTGTAGGGCAGGGGGAAGGCACATCTGCAGCTGCAGGATGCACTTCTGCAGATGAGGAGACAGTGTTGCTGGACTCCAGGCTTGAGGTACAGTATCATGTCAATTTTGTGGAAATGTCTTTCTCATTTAGCCCATAATGGATATGAAGTCAGTGATTTGATGCTAATAGAAAATAACGTGTAACAGGACCCAGATGCTGCTCAGCCTCAGAAGCAGCCAAGTAACATTGTGAGTATCGGCTAGTAAATAGTACAAAGTAAATAAAAGTACTGTACATTATACACAATAATGATACCGCATGAATGACTATAAAATGACTGTTGCAATTAAACAGTCAACAGACTTTAATGAAACGACAATATAGTCTATTATATCAACATATTTAGAAAGACCATGGAAGTGCTGTAAAACCCATTAATTTGTCACAAGATTGACAGAACTGCCAGATGAATCCCTGAGAATAATCTTGGCCTGGTTGTTAGCCTGGTCTGGAGCAGGCTAGCTGCAGAGAATAAATCACCATAGTAACTGGGCCGGGTTAAATTTAACCTGCTTTCATGCAACCGATTTGAGGCTAAATTCAGCCAGGATAACTAACATATCCCGGCTTAATCCCTTATCCTGGTTTCGTGCAATACCCCTCAGGTTTTCAGGTTAACTGGTTACCTTTGTTTGTAAACATTAGGTCTCTGTCACCGCTACTGCAGATGTTCCAGTCACGGAGAGGAAATGTAGCTGACCTCACGAATGCACGTCCATATATATATATATCTGATTATCTCTCGCTTCACCTGCTTAATCCAAGCATGATGCCTCATGTTGTGAAGTACAATTGTGGGATCCGAACTACTGGACACTATATTCTGTATTCATGTTCAAATAAAAATACATAAATAAAAAAAAGTCACCCGACACGGGATTCTGAGCGTGTCAACAACTGCAAAACACAACAGCGTTGTGTTTAACCATTACACCACCCAACTACACACCACCCAGCTGTCACAAGCTGATTGAGCTTGTGACAGCTGGGTGGTTGAAGTAAAAATGATGTTTGCACAGCCACGATTTTCAAAACATCGTGGCCAAATTAACTTGTGACCACTGTTATTGCAATGATAACACTTTAGCACTTTACAGGTCCAGCTTGTTGCACCTCTGAAAAACATTTCACGATGATCAAAGATCACGTCTGGTAAAGATGGTCGAGGGAAATCACGCGTTTGATGTTTTAGACACGTTTACGTCCGTGTGTTGTAAATCATGTTGGAGCAACATTGTGTAAAATAAAACAATTTGAAGTCGAGCGGATATCTATCTATCTCTCAGTGTGTCTGTACTACTCGGTCGTATAAACAGCTGCTTCCTCTGGGTGGAAATGAGTGAAAATGTTGTGTAGATGGTCATTTGATGCGTATCTTATTGTTGCTTTACTTCCTTTTTCCATCCAGACGCAAACTTAGACATGTTTGAACTTTCTTTTCTCAGTGGCTGGTTTGTAGTGCTCACCTAGAAAATCATTTCTGCTGCACTTTATAAGAACATCTCCGCTAATATGTTGTGTATGTTTCAGATCAGATCGATCAATAATGACACTAATCATTATTTATAGTAGTAATATTAACACTCACCTGCTTTAAAGCTACTTTGTCTTCTTTTGCTCCGTTGAATTCAAATGGCGACTAAACACTGAATAGTTTCACGGGTAGAGTTATTTCCTGTTTGACTACTCCCTCCGTCTTTACTGGAAGTCACGTGTGTGTGTGTGTGTGTGTGTGTGTGTGTATATGTGTGTGTGGTGTGTGTGTGTGTGTGTGTGTGTGGTGAAAGAGGAGGAGCAAACATAAAGTGACAGTGTGTATGTGTGTGTGTGTGTGGTGAAAGAGGAGGAGCAAACATAAAGTGACAGTGTGTGTGGGGGGTGTGGTGTGGTGTGGTGTGAGTGTGAGTGTGTGTGTGTGTGTATGTGGTGAAAGAGGAGGAGCAAACATAAAGTGAAAGTGTGTGTGTGTGAGTGTGTGTGTGTGTGTGTGTGTGTGTGTGTGTGTGTGGTGAAAGAGGAGGAGCAAACATAAAGTGACAGTGTGTGTGTGTGTGTGGTGTGTGTGTGTGTGTGTGTGTGTGGTGAAAGAGGAGGAGCAAACATAAAGTGACAGTGTGTGTGGTGTGTGTGTGTGTGTGTGTGTGGTGAAAGAGGAGGAGCAAACATAAAGTGACAGTGTGTGTGTGTGTGTGGTGTGTGTGTGTGTGTGTGTGGTGAAAGAGGAGGAGCAAACATAAAGTGACAGTGTGTGTGTGTGTGTGGTGTGTGTGTGTGTGTGTGTGGTGAAAGAGGAGGAGCAAACATAAAGTGACAGTGTGTGTGTGTGAGTGTGTATGTGTGTGTGTGGTGAAAGAGGAGGAGCAAACATAAAGTGACAGTGTGTGTGTGTGTGTGGTGTGTGTGTGTGTGTGTGTGGTGAAAGAGGAGGAGCAAACATAAAGTGACAGTGTGTGTGTGTGTGTGGTGTGTGTGTGTGTGTGTGTGGTGAAAGAGGAGGAGCAAACATAAAGTGACAGTGTGTGTGGGGGGGTGTGGTGTGAGTGTGTGTGTGTGTGTGTATGTGGTGAAAGAGGAGGAGCAAACATAAAGTGACAGTGTGTAGTGTGTGTGTGTGTGTGTGGTGTGTGTGTGAATGTGTGTGTGTGTGTGTGTGTGTGTGTGTGTGTGTGTGTGTGTGTGTGTGTGAATGTGTGTGTGTGTGTGTGTGTGGTGTGTGTGTGTGTGAATGTGTGTGTCTGTGTGTGTGTGTGTGTGGTGAAAGAGGAGGAGCGAACATAAATTGACAGTATGTGTGGTTAGGGTTAACTCAGCAGATTAGAACTTTTCATGAAACTTGGGAGGTGTGATTAAAACCATAATGTAGACTTTAATTAATACGTTTAAATAAATATTATTTATGCGTAAATATGATCACATTCACTTAATATTTTCAGGAATGTTAAGTTGACAATAAAGTACATTAATAAGAAAAAATAAATCATGTACTCGTCCCGGCAGTAGTATGTGTGGTTAGGGTTAACTCAGCAGATTGGGAGGTGTGATTAAAACCACAATGTTTTCTTTCCACAGACAGATGTTTATGCGTAAATATTCACTTAATATTTTCAGGGATGTTAAGTTGAGAATAAAGTACATTAATAAAGAAAAAATAAATCATGTACTCGTCCCGGCAGTAGCCCCGTGTTAGTGCCACGGGTTCTAGCTCCGAGGCACTCCACTCCAGTAAAGCTGGAAAGGAGTGAGAAACTATTAATCTTCTCCATACTTATACTTCTTCTTATTCTTCTGCCGTTTTTCGGCGTGTAACTCCTCCCGCAAGGAGTGCCTCGGGGCGAATCTATTCATCTTCTCCATACTTAATATTCTGCTTCTTATTATTATTCTTCCGCCAAATTTCGGCGTGTAACTCCTCCCACAGCTTTGAGAAAACCCCGACAATATATACATCAAAATGTGCGGCTCGATCGGGAAAGAGGTGTCGTGACTTTTGGTGTTGAAATTCCAATTTTTCCCAAAGTTATTCCCAAAAAACTGGGAGATTTCTCCATTGGAAATGAATGGGAATATTTTTTTAAAACCACAAAATTTCACCTTTTTTCAGAGTCACCTAGCTCTCTCATACGTGCACGTAGAAACGTCATTCAAACTTTAAAACCGAGGAAAACTTGTCCTCTCTCCTATACACCAAATTATTTTCACATAACATGTAAACTTTTCAAACTATGAGCAGTCAAACGAGGAGTGGAAATCACTTTTTCTTCAAAGTTAGAGTGGAAGCAGCAGTTAGCTTGAGTGAGAGAAGCAGTAAAAAATAACCTTAATTTTTATTTTTAACTCGAGCTCACGGCCAAACCGTGAAAAGGAGACAAATAATTTTTGGTCAAAATGTAGACATAGGTGTTGGGATTCATAAAATGTGACGTTGACAGGCGGGGTCTGCACAAAATTTAAACGGGGGGGCCGAGACCGGCACCAATACCCGTCTCGCTCCCCATTGACCCTAATGTAATCATCTTCTTTTTTCAGAAGAATCTCACTCTGTGTTCACACTGAGCTTACTCGCTCATTTTAATGAATATCTGAATAAAATAAACACTGTCAGAATCTGCCGGCTTCTGTGTCTCCCACGGTGTTTTCGGTTTTTGGACAGGAGTTACGGTTTTCTCACAGTTTGCAATTGTTCGGGACTTTGTCAGAAGCCAAATTCTTCAGAATTTTTTCCAAGCACATTCTCAAATCGCCGTAGCAACCGCAGGGCCTTAGCTGCCCTTAGCAACCGTAGGGCCTTAGCAACCTGTCGCTGGGCAGAAACTGAGCTACTTTTTTGTGATTGGCAAATTCTTCCTGTCTGTCTGTTTTACCAGTTAACTGAGCTAGCGGCCGAGCTAGTATTGATACTCTCTCTAGATATATACATATGACTTATATTGACACTCTTACTGCTCAAATGCAGGCTGGTGTGTGTGTGTGTCTGTGTGTGTAGTGTAGTGCTTAGAGTTAGTTGCTACTGCCTTGTGCTCTGTGTGCTACTCTCTGCTTACATCTACTGTTACACTTGATACTGACTAGTAAGATGTACTTAATACTGCCACAGTAAAAGTTACTTAGTGTTATATGATCAGGGTGACTTTTGAACACTGGAAATAAATCGTGTACTCGTCCCGGCAGCAGCCCCATGGCACTCAAAATTTCCCTGGAATTTTCAAGTTAAATTACTTTATTCTCTTAATATTATGACTTTTATTCTCTTAATATTATTACTTTTTTCTCATAAATGGCGTCTAAACACTGAATAGTTTCACTGGTAGAGTTACTTCCTGTTTGACTACTCCCTCCTTCTTTACTGGAAGTCACGTGTGTGTCTGTGTGTGGTGTGTGTGTGTGTGTGAGTGAGTGTCCTTGTATTTTTCAGTCTTACTAATACATCTTCCAATCCTTTAAACTACATGTTTAAATCAATGAATCAAATGTGTGTGTGTCCTTGTTCCTCGGGGCAGCTGAGGTGAACACAGCACCAGACCTGTCCCACCAGCAGATGGCAGTATGGTGTCACTGCAACGGACGAGTAGCAGAGAGTCTGCAGCATTGTCCATCATTGGTGGAGAAAATACATACATAGGTTTTATATTGAAAAGATTTGACTTTTCACTTTATCAGTGTGCTTTAACCCTCATTGAAAGGAAGGGAGGAAGGAAGGAAGGAAGGATGGAAGGAAGGAAGGATGGAAGGCAGGAAGAAAGAGAGAAGGAGGGAGGGAGGAAGGGAAGAAAGAAGGAAGGAAGAAAGATGATGAATATGAAGATGAAAATGATGAAGATGATGATGAAAATGATGTAGATGATGAAGATAATGATGATGCTGATGAAAATGAAGATGATGATGATGAAGATGCTGATGATGCTGGTGAAGATGATGCTGATGAAGATGAAGATGATGCTGATGAAGATGATGAAAATGATGATGAACATAACGATACTGATAAAGATGATGATGATAATGATGAAGATGATGCTGATGATGATAATGAAGATGATGATGATGATGCTGATGAAGATGATGAAGAAGATAACGATACTGATAAATATGATGATGATGATGAAGATGATGATGATGATGAAAATGATGAATATGAAGATGATGATGAAGATGATGATGAAGATGATGCTGATGAAGATGTAGATGATGAAGATGATGCTGATGAAGATAATGTTGAGGAAGATGACGATGATGCTGATGAAGATGATGTTGATGAAGATGACGCTAATGAAGATGAAGATGAAAATGATGAAGATGCTGATGATGCTGATGAAGATGATGATGCTGATGAAGATGATGATGAAGATGATGAAGACGTAACTGATGAAGATGATGATGATGATGAAGATGATGCTGATGATGATAATGAAGATGATGATGATGCTGATGAAGATGTAACTGATGAAGATGAGTATGATGAAGATGTTGCTGCTGTTGCTGATGACAATGAAGATGATGATGATGATGATGATAATGAAGATGATGATGTGTGTAATTGTGTGTGTATGTGTGTGTGTGAGTGTGTGTGTGTGTGTGTGTGTGTACATATCATTGTCAGATGTGACTCTGTGTCCTTGTATGTATATTTCAGTCTTACTAATACATCTTCCAATCCTTTAAACTACATGTTTGATACACATGAATAAATCAATGAATCAAACGTGTGTGTGTCCTTGTTCCTCGGGGCAGCTGAGGTGAACACAGCACCAGACCTGTCCCACCAGCAGATGGCAGTATGGTGTCACTGCAACGGACGAGTAGCAGAGAGTCTGCAGCATTGTCCATCATTGGTGGAGAAAATACATACATAGGTTTTATATTGAAGAGATTTGACTTTTCACTTTATCAGTGTGCTTTAAGCTAGATTTTTTTGATGTGTTACTTCCAGTGTTACATGCTGCAGGCTGCTGAAGGAAAGGAAGGAAGGAAGGAAGGAAGGCTGCAGGCTGCCTCTGTTTACTGACTGAAACACTGTAAGTCAAAGTTCACTCTAACTCTGACTCACATCCACACTATTTCACACACACACACACAACTCAGGTTTTAGCGGGCCGCAGTGCTTACACTACCAGGGAAAATGTCATATCACATTTCATTTAACTCACAAAACTGCAGTAAAAGTCCTGTTTCCATAGCAGATAGTTCACTACTCATACACAAACACATTATTCATGGTTATCGCTGCTTTTCTTCATGTTTTCACCGGTTTTACTCAACTGGAAATACAGAAACATAAGCACATTAGCTCAGTGTTGCTACATGCTGCTTCTGTTTACTGTAGCTGCTCTTACAGGTGAACAAGTATGAGTGAGGATAATTAGTGAATAACACAAATGAACCAAAACAATCATACTAATAACACATGAGAGTGAGTTGGGGGGGTTTTCACTGTCCGTTCATGAGTCCCATATCACTGTGGATCCCACATACTACATTAAACATGTTCAGTCATTAGAACGGGCTGTGTTTGACCATCAGGTTTATAATATTATTTCATTATTTCATTACCATAAAGCAATACTAAGAAAATAAACTGCTTCTTTAAGTGATGAGACACACCTTCACTGTCAGCCTATCATAGTGCAGCTGTCTGTTTAAATGTTGTCCTTCTCTGCTCAGGTGATTTATTGATGCTGTTGTGATGTGATCCTCCACATCGCCACACAGTGTTCAGATTCATCAATGCAACACTTCAACCTCATCAGCTGATCAGTTTCAGCCTCATGATGACTTTGTTGTGATTTGGCCTGAGATTGATTGATGGCAGTCATCAGCCACCAGCTGCCCAGAGTCATCTGTGTCTGTCCCAACAATCTGCTGGTGGACATTAGTGGTGAAGGAGGAAATGGAAAACTGTCATTCTGGCTTTAAGAGAAATATAATATAGTATGTTGAGGTTTTATGAAGAACATTTGCAGACTGATCTGTTGTCACCATCTCTGTCAACACAGGATGAAACTAAACTGCTGAAGAGTTCAAGAAGATTCAGATCACAGATAAGAAGGAAGAAAAAAGAGACAGATATGATGTCTTATTATATTAATAGTTTCACAGTCTCTTAAACCATCAATCAGGTGTCCATATGAACAGGAAAGAGGTTTACTGCTCATATGGTTTTTAAAAGATCTCCTTCCAATGTGCTTCCAGTGTTCAGTGATGGAGGATGTATTCAGTCATTTAAAGTCTCTGATCAGCTTCTATTGAGCTTCAGCAGTGTGAGTTAGTCATATCAGTGATATCTGACACATTTACAGTAGATGAAAACAGGAGCAACAGGAGCAGACAGCAGGATTTAAATGAGGGTTTTGTGTCTTAATGGAGAGTTTGGATGAGCAGAAATGTGATCAGGTTCTAGTGGAAGAGGTTAACTAATATATTCAGTTAGAAAAAAACTAATATTACCAGAAAAACCCACATATGGGAGATTATTAGTGACAAAGTCAATGCTGTTAGTAAAACCACAAATATTCCACTTAAAATATTAAAACAGGTGGAAAAAGTCTGTCCTGTGTGTATTTGGTCATGTGTCTCCGTCTCCTCGTCTCCATAGTAACAGCAGGTTAATACCTGCCCTTCAAAAGGTATGATTTATAGACACAGTTACCGTAGCAACATTACCTTCAGGTTTGGTACATCACAATCCGTGTGCTAAATAAGATATTTGCATTTTCTCCTCCCTGTATTTTGCACACTGGAGTTGAAACCCCTCATATTACATATTCATTATTAACGTAGTAAATGGACAGCACGTACTATCTTACACAGTTGCAAGGCGCAAACCTCAGTGCGCTGCGTTAGTAGTAACACGAAGACTTTGCTACTAAAAACACTGTAATGTTGAAACATAGAAGACGAAGATTTGACTCATTTGGACGCTGAAGCTTCATATTAGCTTCAGCTGAAAGCTAAAGATGAAAATAGGTAACTTGAGACAGTGAAACAGTCAGCTGTTATACGGTTTCATCTTCACACTCAGCTTATGTTGAGCAGTCTGGAAAGGTTTGGATCCACCACACGGAGGGCAACAATAAAACAGGAGCTGGCATCACTTCCTTTTCTTCGCACCATGTCGATCACTTCTCGAGCTTTGTCCGCTCGTGTTTCTGTTCTGGCCGACTCCATTTCACCATCATTTATAACACCAAACCCAAGAAGTTTATCCAGAAGCTGGTCTAGATTAGGTTCAGACACTCTGCTAACAAACTGTTCCCGAGCCTTCCTCAGCCTCTCTTCTGCTGTGACGATGTCCTCAGCTGGTTGATTCCTCTGCTGGGAGTCTGTCCCCTATTGGGAGATTCTTCTGCTGGGTTGGTTTCCCCTGCTGGGAGATTCCTCTGCTGCGCTGCTTTCCCCCACTGTGGCAGTGTGGCTTGCTGGGAGGGTTCTCTGTGGATTTCCACTTCTTTGACCTGGAAAAGAACCAGAGACTGTTGTTTAATAACCCAACAGTCACTTTTAAACAGAGACCTTTTCAAAAGTGGTGAACTGAATTTGATCAAAATCACTATGTGGCAGGAGACGGGGGCATTGGTCTATCCAGATAGCTGAGTTTCCACAAAATGAATCCAAAAAAGGTCTGTCTAGAGGAGCAGTCTGTAGCTACTGCCTCAATGTTTGGACATATTAACCACCTGTATGCCCGTATATCTGACATGTCTGAGATGGCTAACATCAAATGCTCATTAAAATGCAGAGCCACACTGTCATTCATAACATACCTTGTTTCTAAAATGTATTTCAAGAATCCTCAGACACTTTAACCTACAGAAGCGTGAACGTATAACATGATACTCATATATGAATGAGGAAACGATGTGTGGAGAACGGATAGGAATGTGGCTCATTTACATGATTTAAGTTGTAATTCATGCTTGTGTTGAGACATGATGAGATTCCTCTTAAGATCAGTGGGTCATTCATTCATTGATCTGACGTAGGAGGACCACCACAGTCCTCTGCAGGAATACTACTTCTTTATTCCTCCTCTCTGTTCTGCTGCAGGAATACTACTACTTTATTCCTCCTCTTTGTTCTGCAGGAATACTACTACTGTAACACTCTCTTCACTTAAGATAACTCTGTGATTCCACACAACCACCAAGCTGTTCATCATCATCTGGACTTTCCAATCCAGCTGTGACTTAATTAAGTGTGGACTAATCTGGACTTGTGGTGCGTCCCACAGCACAAATGTAGCTCAGTAATATTAATATTTACACACCCAGAAAATGTCCTCAAAGGGAAAATCAAAGTTGCTCACACTGAGGTAAATGACTTAAGTATATTTGTGCTCTCAGTAGAGACAGTCTCTTACTTTAAGTCTGAGGATCCAGCTTCATGAGTGACGTCTGGAGGATGATGTTCAGACACACAGGTGGATATTGGAGACTCTGATTTCTGCTCTTCCTCCACA
Source organism: Scomber japonicus (assembly GCF_027409825.1). Taxonomy (NCBI): domain Eukaryota; kingdom Metazoa; phylum Chordata; class Actinopteri; order Scombriformes; family Scombridae; genus Scomber; species Scomber japonicus. Next base: position 35,795,841 of record NC_070587.1, on the reverse strand, counting down.
CAAACTCTCTTCTTCTGCTTTCCAGTCAGTGTGACTTCTGAACCTTTAGAATCATGGAAACTAGACACATACAGTAGATACGCTGATATATTTCAGACACTGACATCAGGAAATGACATCATATCAAATGATTATACAGTTAGAGTTGGAAGAAAAGGCTCTGCTGTTTGACGGAGGCTCAGCAGGAAAATGAATCACCTTTTAATAAACATTTTATACATGTCATTATTATTAAACCTTTATTTAACAAACGTGAACATGAAATCTCAGATCAATCAGCTCTGATAAAAAGGAGGTTGGGGTGGTGGAGAGTAATCAATGATGAGTGTGAGCTTATACACCTGAACAGCTGTATGAATATGAAAGGATGTGATTGGTCAGCTGGTGGCCAAGAAGCTGATGAATGAGCCAATGATGGTGAAGCATGAATGAAACAGCTGATGCCAATCACTTAATGACAATATGACTTCAGTGCTCCTTTCTCCTCTCACACCTTCACTGTACCTGGAAATACTGGATCTGTGATTGGATGCTGACTGGATCATCCTAAATATCACCTCTGAGACAAAAACATGAGCTCACCAATATGACTGACTTCACCACAGTACTGACCTAAGAGTCTCCAGTCCACAGTCTGGACTCTCCAGTACAGCAGACAGCAGCTTCACTGATGAATCAGACAGTTCGTTCCACTTCAGGTCCAGCTCTGTCAGATGGGAGGGGTTGCACTTCAGAGCTGAGGCCAAAACTTCACAGTGAGTCTCTGAGAGTCCACAGACCCGAAGTCTGTAATGACACAAATATTCCAACATATGTTATCATGAAAGAGGAAACTTTATATTTACTTCATGCATTTGATGATCAAACAGATGGTCATTATTTTGATGAACATTTGTTCTTCACATCAGTATGTGTGTGTGTGTGTGTGTGTGTGTCTGTTTGTCTGTGTGTGTGTGTGTGTGTGTGTGTGTATGTGTGTGTCTGTGTGTGTGTGTTTGTTTGTTTGTGTGTGTGCGTGTATGTGTGTGTGTGAGTGTGTGTGTTTGTTTGTGTGTGTGTGTGTGTATGTGTGTGTTTGTTTGTGTGTGCAGGCCTGATAGTGCTCCGGCGCCACGCCGGATTTCCGGCGTACCGACGTGTTTGGGAAAAAACAAAAAAATCAGGTTTGCGTTCGCATGATCTGACTATTTCCAAGGTCTGAGAGGTGCTTTCACCCTAATCCACACCACTGTACCTACTTAAGCCAATCAGTAATAGGGTAGGGGCCGGTCTTGGGTTTTAAGCCTATCAGATTGATTCAGCAGTCACGTCACTCCATGTGCGAATGTGTTTTATGTTTCCCACACTGGCAGTCAGCAAGGGCAAGCGCAAATCGTGGCAGCGGCAGCTTCCGGTGGCAACCTCAGGTGCCACGGCAGCTCTCGCTCTTTCAGTGGCAGCTTCCGGTGGCAGCTTCAGTTGCCACAGAGCTGCCGCGGCATCGGAGGTTGCCACCGGAAGCTGCCGCTGCCACGATTTGCGCTTGCTGTCACACTCCTGGCAGTAGGCCTACGAAACGTAGGCCTAATGATGGAGTGCAACTTCATGAAACCAGGGCAAGACACCAAACTGGTCGACAAAGGCTTAAAAAATAAATGGCATTGGTCATGGATAGAGGAGGTGGGTAGGGATGGAAAGCCCTTTGGAAGCTGGTGTCAAAAACTCCGGCAACGAGGGGCTTGCTTCTGCACTTTGTGTGCAAGGAGTATATTGTATGGCTCTAGCGGGAAAAAAGTACTGTCACGGCACGAGTTAGATGCTGCACATCAAGCAGCTTTACGAGCTATACCCCTGTTGCCGGGGGCAACTGCCACAGCAGACATCCGGCCTTCTATGAGCGATCGCGTGGCTGAATTAAAAATCCGCTTGTGCTCCTTCATTGCCGAGTGTGATTTGTCGTTTACAATCGCTCAACCACTCGTGACCTTGTGCCAGAAATTAGCGGATTATATTGATGAGGCCACGGACAAAAACATGGACAAAATTCTTAATGTACTTGTCCGATTTTATGACGATGATGCTGGCAGTGTGAAAACACAGCACCTTGCCAGCAAAAAGGTCAATGTTGCAACTGCCTCAGCACTGATGCTTCAAATGAAAGATGTTCTGCTATCATATGGGCTGGAGTGGAGACAAGTCATTAGTATTCTTCTGGACAATTGTGCCGTGATGAGGGGAAAGAAATCTGGGCTTGAAACGTTAGCAAGGAACCCTAATCTCCTGGATATATCAGGAGACACTGTTCACATAGTGTCCAATTCTGCTAAGGCCCTCATGAGACCGTTTGGCTCAGAAGTGGAAGATTTTTGCTCTGATATTTATTATGATATCGAGAAGTCACCTAAACAGAAGGAGATTTTTGCACAGTTTCAAAGTTTACTCCATCTCCCACCGAAGAGCTTGATAAGGCCCATCAGTAACAGATTCATTCAAATGCTGGAGGTATGCAACAGGATAAATGAGCTCCTGGATGTGCTTGTGGTGCACTACTATCATGTGCTGGATCCGAATGAAGAACACAAATACAGGTAATGCAAAATCATTTTCTATAATATATATACATTCCGGACTATAAGCCACTACTTTTCCCCCACACTTTGAACACTGCGGATTTTACTACGGTGCGGCTAATGCATGTTTGTTTATTTTTTCGTGGGTGTTGTTGTTACATACTTTATTATTTTTTCACTTTGCTTCATGTTTGATAAACGTTGTTGTCCGACTCGTTCATAGGAGAGAACGGGAGAGTTCGCTCAGTAGGTTTTAATTCAAAGTTTTCCAATACAAGACGTACAATGACAGGTGCGAACGAGGTAGATTACTCCAGTAAAAGTAAGACTTAGTTTAATGACTTAGAAGTCGCCAAATGACTTACTTTAACGAATTTCGTTAGTTTATATAATGCAGATTAGTAAAATATTATTTTTATGAGGGTCACAGTCACAGACTGTAGAAACTTAGCATTTGATAATTGTGGTAGCAGCGGTGCAGCAGATGTAATGAAGTCCACGCAGCACGCTGGATGTAAACTAATATTAAGCTTATAGCCTATTCATTATAATGTCCATGGACATAAACTCAGTTCTTTTGCCTTAATAATGATAGAATAATACACATTAAATGGTCGGATTGGGAACCCTTTTAATCAGGTGCGCTCTGTAGTCCGGAACATATATATAATATTTATAACACATTTAGTGTCTTGTTTGTTTTAGTTTTAGCCCTTTTGGGATGTAGGCCTAATGATGCACCATCTTAAATTTAGAATGGTTATGTGTGTTATTCATTAAGTAGAAAATTAGCAGCATATTAAGGTGTGTATACAATTATTTACATAGGGGTGTGTGTTTGTGTGTGTGTGTGTGTGTGTATGTGTGCGTGCTACAGATGGCTTCTGTATCAAGCGTTTGAGAGACATGAGCTCTCAGTTGAGGAAAAGGCCAGGATACAAGTACTTCAGCAAGAGCAGGCAGCGGCAGCGTCAACACAGGTTAACCGAGAGCGAAAGGCACGAATCTCTGTGCTTCTTACAGAGTTTCAAAGAATGAAGGTCATGATCGACTTATTCAGAGGTATTTTATGACTAGGCAAACTCATTGCAGGACTAGAAGTTACAGGACTAGAAGTTACAGGACTAGAAATTCATATAGGCATATATCAAAAAGTTATCTCTTCTGTTGAGCAGTATGAATAGTATTTTTAATAAAACCACCCTATTAATATTTAGCTTGAGCAAAATTCAGTTGTATTATTATTTAGTTACATAAATGCAGAATCATACTTGTGTTCAGTTATTTTCCAACACTGGTTGTGAGTTTTAATTACTCATTACTATTATTGTTTTTTATATTTGCAGGGGTCCTTCCAACATTTCAGCGATTTGCCAAAAGGCTTCAGCATGAAAAGCCAATGGTGCATTTGGTGCACGTGGAAATGGTGGCCCTTGTTAGAGAGCTCTTGGGCAAGTTTATGAGACCAAATGCTATCCCACTGAGTCACAAGAAGATTCTCAAGGTTGATGTACGAGGAAGGGATTTGCAACTGCCAAACAACAGGCTCTCTGTTGGACAGTTTTGCTACATTGCCATGAACAAAGCCCGTGTGGAGGGAAAGGTATGGGTTGATCGTATCTATGACTCTCTCAGAGAAGGGTATATGAGGTCAGCAGAGTTTCTGCTAAAAAACCTTCCCCTTGACAACACCATATTATCATCACTCTCTGCTCTTACTCCAGCTCTAATGCAATCTGATGGTGTCATTGGAGCTTTGACTGCATTAGGAGAAGCCTTGCCAAATGTTGTCCCTCCAGAAGAGATTGGTCAGCTGTTAGAAGAATGCCGGGCCTACCAGCTGGATGGGGACATGCTTCTTCATTTACAGAGCTACAATGAAGGCGACTGTCGAGTGGATGTAGACTGGTGGAGCCATGTTGCTTCCTTGAAAAAGGCAGAGAGAGATGTGAGGTATCAGACCCTATGCAAGCTAGTTAAAGCTCTTCTGTCCATTTTCACAGGCCCCATAGTGGAAGGATCATTTAATTTGATGGATGATATTCTTGAAGATGACTAGGGACCAGACAGTCTCAACTATGACCATTGACCAGCCTGCCTGCCTTTCATCATTTCAAAACTACCAATTGCATTTACAGAAAAAGAAAGAGACTGAACAGGCACTAAAGCAAAGAAGGCTGAGTGAGGCAGCAAGGACGCAGTCCTCAAAGGAGGCAAACAAACTGGTTCAACAGGCCCGAAATATGAAAAGGCCAGCAAAATCCTCCTCCCTGCCGGTCTCTACCTCCTCTGCACAAGCCACCACCTCCTCCGGTCAACAGGCTCTGGAAAAGAAACAGCCACCCAAACCCTCCTCTCTGCCAGTCTTTACCTCCTCTGCACAAGCCACCACCTCCTCCGGTCAACAGGCTCTGAAAAAGAAACAGCCACCCAAACCCTTCTCTCTACCAGTCTCTACCTCATCTACACAAGCCACCACCTCCTCTGGTCAACAGGCCAGAACATCAGACAAACCCTCATCTTCTCCAGCCACCACCTTTGGACAAGCCAGATGTCCTCCATTTGCCACAGCCTCCTCTTCACTAGACAGCCAACATCTTTTTGCATCAGCTTCCCTAACCTCAGCACCAGCTACAACCGCCTCTGAATCCGCCACCACATCCTCAGCACCAACACGTTTTTTCCCACTCTTTCATCATGGCCAATTCAAAGCATCATCTGCCCCAAACATGTTGAAAAGGACAGGTTCTGCTAATCCAAAACCCTGTCCAAAAAGGAAGATATAAAGGGAGGGGGAAATGTTTCCTGTAGTAAACTGTATTTGCTTATTATTATTCATTTCTCATTGTTTTTCAGTTCTTGAAGCACTGCTATTTATTGTTCCCATAATAGCATAAATTGGATACAAATCCAAACAAAAACAAATTGAGTGTTGCACTATTATATAAGGTTTTGTTGCACTGTAGCTGTTTAAAAAAATATTTAAAATAAATGTTTCAGAAAAATGAATGTCTGGTTGTTCATGCCCTGTTTAGTCAATGGTTAGGCTACAAATCAATTCCTAGTTACTTTTGAGTATTATAATGACTGGCCTTTGCTGGTATGGCTGTAGTATCCATAGTCTCAGTATGCTATACAAGCAATACGGATCTCGCCTGACAATTACGCTAATCAGGCCATATACCGTGGCTTAGGCTCCTCCCAGGGAAAAAAGTTCAGGCTCAGGATTATTTTTTACTATCACCCCTGGGTGTGTGTGTGTGTGTTTGTTTGTGTGTGTATGTGTGTGTGTGTGTGTGTGTGTTTGTTTGTGTGTGTATGTGTATGTGTGTTTGTGACTATGTCTGTGTGTGTGTGTGTCTGTGTCTCTGTGTGTGTGTCTGTGGGTTTGTCAGTGTGTATGTGTGTGTGTGTTTCTGTGTGTGTGTGTCTGTCTGTCTGTGTGTGTGTGTGTATGTGTGTTTGTGTGTGTGTGTGTGTCTGTGTTTCTGTGTGTGTGTCTGTGTTTGTGTGTGTGTCTGTGTGTATGTGTGTGTGAGTGTTTGTGTGTATGTGTGTGCGTGTGCGTCTGTGTGTGTTTGTTTCAGTCTGTGTGTGTATGTGTGTGTGTAATGTGTGTCTGTGTCTGTGTGTGTGTCTATCTGTCTGTGTGTGTGTGTGTGTGTCTGTGTCTGTCTGTGTATATCTGTGTGTGTGTGTCTGTGTGTGTGTGTGTGTGTGTGTGTGTGTGTGTGTTGTGAAGCATCAACATCAATGATCAGACATTATTCATTAAAACATTAAATAATAATAATAAAGAAATATTTCTCCTTCATCAAGTAAACTTGATGAGTTTGAAACAGAATATTTAGAACTAAATTCCCTCTTTGAGTTTGGATCCCTCCACTGCAGCTCAGCAAGGAAACACTGAAGAAACACAAACATACTTACTTGATATGTGGAACTCAGACTGCTGAAGCCTCATATTAGTTTACACTCTGGAAGTCATTTTTACTCACAACAACACTGTGGATTTTAAATTCCTGAAAACATTTACATTCTACACATTTGTGTTCAACAAATCCTGAAAATTATGAACCAAACATTTGAAACTTCACTGAAGAATTTAAATTTAATAAAAAGAAATAAATCTACCAAAGCTACAGTCAGTGAACTCACCTCAGAGTCTTCAGTCTACAGTTTGGACTCTCCAGTCCAGCAGACAGACGCTTCACTGATGAATCAGACAGTTTGTTTCCACTCAGGTCCAGATCTGTCAGATGGGAGGGGTTGTCCTTCAGAGCTGAGGCCAAAACTTCACAGTGAGTCTCTGAGAGTCCACAGTACCGAAGTCTGTAATGACACAAATATTCCAACATATGTTATCATGAAAGAGGAAACTTTATATTTACTTCATGCATTTGATGATCAAACAGTTTGATGCTCATTATTTTGATGAACATTTGTTCATCATCTTTTTATTAAATGTAGTTTTTCTAATGCATTTGATTCCTTAAATGTAAAAATGAAGCTCAGAGAAAGTTCAGACAGGAAGAGCATCTTTTTTACAAGCTCACATCTATAGTTTGATTTCTCATCCCTCAGTCATTCTGATCTTTCTCACAGCTCATCATTTCCTTTCTGTCATTTCTGGGGCATCAATTAAGACGTCAACTGTTCACATCACCTGCTCACATCTAACCAATAGCACGCTGACACGCCTTCTTTGTCAGCCTATCATATTGCAGCTGTCTTTTTAAATGTTTCTCCCTCTCTGCTCAGTGCTTTCAGAGCTGCTGCATATCAGGATAATTCAGATTCAAGTAGTTGACTCTTGGGAGAAATGTCAAGTATCAGGCTTTGTCAACCAGCTCAGTCTGCTGTTGTACTCACTCCATGTTTATCAATTGGAGCCTGTTCATTGAAGCAGTGTTCAGTCAGCGTGACTGCTCTCTGCTGCTGTGGGAACATGTGTGTGCAAATATTAGTAGCCTAGTACTTGGATTTCTATCTAGATATTGTAGCTGCGTTGCTGTCTGCATCACTTTAACTTCCTCTCTTCAAGCAGCAATAGTTTTACCTAGCCTTTGTTCAAAAGTCAAGTCACACACAGATGAGATCAGCTGTCCTAATTAACGTTGATTCAGGTGCCTGGTTCAGTGAGCCGCAGTCTGTGTCCAGCCAAAGATCTTTTCTGAGAGAGGATGCTTCCTCGCTCTGTTTTGTTTCTTCATCAAACAATGTTCATGAAACGTGGCCACTCTAAAGATTTCCAGTAAGTTAGTAAGCATCTTTCTTTGCTCACAGGTAACATCTATCACAAGAGCTTTTGTAGCAACTCATAATGTAATAATGGCTCATAATGTAATAACAGCTCATAATGTAATAACAGCTCATAATGTAATAAATTAAATGTAATAAAAGTTCATAATGTAATAATTGGCTCATAATGTAATAAAATCTTGAGCGCATAACGTAATAACGCCTTTGCGCATAATGTAATAATGTAACAATTTATTACATTATGAGCCCAACTATATAGCAACTCATAATGTAATTACAGCTCATAATGTAATAACAGCTCATAATGTAACACTGGCTTAAACTGTGACAAAAGTGTTGCATTATGACCATTTCTTTACCGTTGCTGTTCCTGCAAGGTGAAAGGACTTGCTTTCACCCTGCAGGTGGTGCAGGACGTGGTGGAGCATTAAGTCCATAATGGCCACACCTGCACATTGACTACTCGAATTCACCTACAGGCAGAGGTCTGTGTTTGTCTATGATTTGTACATAGGTGGCACTACAGTAATAGGGTGGATAAGGGAAGAGGGAGGGGACTGTAGTTCATGTAGTTTAAGAACATTTTTTATTGCTACAATAAATGCAGAAAACAGTAATTTCTACATTTAAAAACACATTTAAGATGGTGCTTTTCAAATAAGTAAGTTAACACTCTTTCCTTCACAGCCTGATGACGACCTTAGAGTTAAAATGTTGCTGTTTTTTTATTGCTGGTCTTTAATGCCAATTCAATAAACACTTTTAAACATTTTCCTGCTACTTACATTAAATACATGATACAAGCAGCATGTTCATTCAACATTCACTTTATTTAGAAACTGGTGAAACTATATTCTCAACATGAACCAGCTCACTGAGCTCATAACTTCTTCAGCCTGTCAGGATACCCAAGTAAAAAAAAAAAAAAACACAAGTCGTGATTTAATTAAACAATTCACATAAATAATACATAATCAGAAATTATAGTTAGCCAACAAAAATCTAGTCCAGGGCTCCATTTGTCAGGAACTATTCATGCCCCTGATCACACAGATCAGGGGCTGATCAGGTGAATGGTGATTTAGAAAAAAAAACAACTTTATTTCTTCCAATATATGTCAGTTATATGGAACCATCCAGAGGATATGTGTCGAATCACAATCCATGCAGTAAACCACCTGGCATTTTGGCTGAAGAGCTGCCTGATGTTGGTTGCAAGGCCACTATTGCGTCCAGCTGCTTTATATAACCTGCGAATATTTATACAGCAGTCTTCATCCATCTCAATATCTAAACATTCAACCAAAGAACCACGTATATAAATTCTTGGTAGGAATGGCCGGGTTAGCTCTCTGAATAAGTTGTAAACTCTGTTGAAGGTGCCCAGCATTGTCATATCCATCAACAGACAATGCTGGATGGATGACACTACCAGCAAAGGCAGGTTAGGGCTAACAACCAAGAGGGTATCATCAGGAACAGAAGGAACAATATCAGGGCCAGTTTGATGGACTGTGTTGAGGTCACCTGGAGATCACATGGTGACCCTAACACCATGTCATCATGAGGATCATTGTAGTGATGGTTAGAGTCAGGGTCAGAGTGATGATCAGAGTCCGGGTTTGAAAATTGGTCAGAGTCAGGGTATGAATGTTGGTCTCAGTCAGGTTTGAAATGGTGGTCAGAGTCAAGGTTTGAAGGTTGGTCAGAGTCAGGTTTTGAATGGTCTGAATGTTGGTCAGAGTCCGGGTTTGAAGGTTGGTCAGAGTCAGGGTCTGAATGGTGACTTTATTTGTACCTTTATTTCAGAGGTAAATGATGATAATGCAACACTTTTTTCACAATATAATCTATTATTACATTATGAGCTGTTATTACATTATGAGCATCATCAGTAAGGCTAATGATGTAATAAGTTATTACATTATGTGCAAAGCTGTTACATTATGTGTTCATGATTTTATTACGTCATGAGCCGATTACTACATTATGAACTTTTATTACATTGAAGTTATTACATTATGAGCTGTTATTACATTATGAGTTGCTATATAGTTGGGCTCATAATGTAATAAATTGTTACATTATTACATTATGCACAAAGGCGTTATTACGTTATGCGCTCAAGATTTTATTACATTATGAGCCGATTATTACATCATGAACTTTTATTACGTTTAATTTATTACATTATGAGCTGTTATTACATTATGAGCCATTATTACATTATGAGTTGCTATAGCTTTTCATAAAGTCACTGTGAAGGTTGTTTCTATGCAGCATTTAACTTTGTATTTGGGTTCCAGTGATTCAGCAGTAAGCTTCCTAGCTAGCGCTGCATGTACGTAGCTGCTAGGCTAAATAGTAAACTTCACTGTTAGAGTTTTATTTGATTTCCAACATTTGTACAGAGCTGACCATGCTCCTCTGATACTGATGATTCTGGACAGGAAACACTTATTTTCATGCTTCGTCTTTCACTTTAGTTTCCTTTCATTCATTCAGAACATCTTCATCAGGCAGGACTTCATCTTCATCAACGAGGACTTCATCTTCATCAGTAAGGACTTCATCTTCATCAATAAGGACTTCATCTTCATCAGCAAGGACTTCATCTTCATCAGCGAGGACTTCATCTTCATCAGCGAGGACTTCATCTTCATCAGTAAGGACTTCATCTTCGTCAGTAAAGACTTCATCTTCATCAGTGAGGACTTCATCTCTGACTTCAATCATCATTGTATGTTACTGCGTAGTTTAATAAGTACAAGTTAGTCCTGATCTCTAGCATTGCTGGCTATGGCCCATCATGCAACAGGGCAGACTGGACAAGTTCACATTGGTAGTTGTTCAACTCATCATGCCCGTTAGCATCGCTGCTGCTAATGGAGCTCTGGTTTCATTATATCGACTTATGATTGACATGTTTATTATTCTTAGTGTGCAATGAAGAAACCAGTCATGCTCATTATTTAGTTTCATCTCTTAGATTATTATTATTATTCAAGATAATCCTGAAAATTATGAACCAAACAGTGAAGGATGTGAATTAAATAAAAAGAAAACAATCTACCAAAGTTACAGTCAGTGAACTCACCTCAGAGTCTTCAGTTTACAGTTTGGACTCTCCTGTACAGCAGACAGCAGCTTCTCTGATGAATCAGACAGTTTGTCAAAATTCAGGTGCAGCTCTGTCAGATGAGGGTTGGACTTCACAGCTGAGGTCACAACTTCACAGTAAGTGTCTGAGAGTTTAACGGCAGTAAGTCTGTAATGACACAAATATTACAACACATTATCATGAAGTGGCTCAAGGTTCAGACTAACAAGGAGAACACATGTTTGAATCTCTAAAACTAAAGTAATGTATTAAAGTAAGTTATTAACAAACTAAATGTAAACTCCATGTGTAATGTGTAGAATCAGTAGTGTAGGGAAGTGCATGGATGAGGGGAAATGTGTGCTAGACAATAACAAACACATGAAGCAAAGAAAGAAAAGAGATGTTGCTGGTGGAAGAGAGAGGGAGACACTGAGCAGGCCAGCTTTGATAAGGTGATCCAGCCCAAAGCCCAGCTGATACTTCAGCCTGATGACTCTATTAAAAAATAAATAAATATCAATGTATTCAATATTTAGACGTTTAGTGTCCACTTTCTTTCCTGAGAATCTGAAAAACTGATTCAGCACAAACACAATGAACAAACCAATCAGGTTGAATTATTTTAACATGATGTCATCAGAAAGATGTTATCAGTGTTTCAGCATTAAAATATAACATTGAGATTTAATGTGTATCAGATCTCTTTAAACAGACTGAATTCTGCCGTTCTGCTCTTATATATTGATCAGACCTCTGTGCATTTCCTGCTACTACTCTTCTCTACACCAACAAGAGAGAAAACAGCTGAGAGTTTCTTTCTGTGAGCAACAGAATATCAGAAAGACTTCAGAACAACACCATGTAACACCACTTCCCTCTTTATAATAAAAAGATGAACTGATGAGAAATAAAAGGCTCCATTGCTCGGCTCAACACACTCAGGGGTTTAGTCTCTATGACCAGTAGTTTACGGAGGCTAATGTTGGTTGACGTTAGCTAACTTTACATATTGTTGTATAACTGACATTACTGAATCAGTCTGCTGATTGGCTGATCCTCCGTGCTCACTATGAAATGTCTCAGAAACCTTTCAGAAAAAAATGACGATGAAAGCATTTCTCTCTGACTTCAGAAATCTTCTTTGGAAAATGAAACAGATCTTATTTTAAACTCTTAATCATAGTGTTAAAAACAGTGTGTGATTATATATGATTTACAGAAGCTGCTCATGTAATAACTTTACTGCATTCACTGATAAGTGTAAAATACTGATATATGTTGTGATAAAATGCTGCTGTAATAAAACCTCAACCACAACCTCTAAAGTCCTTCATGTGTTTCACCAGGTTTGAATGAATCCTCCAACACACAAAGGAAGAGAAAGAGAAGGAAACACTGTCAAATCCAATAATGACTAGAAATAAATAGAATAACTGTTCAGTAACTTAACGGCTATGAACATCAACATTATTTAACACCTGAGACTAAATATAACTGACATGTTATTTCACAACACTAACCCAACAACTATTTTAACTATAATAAAACATTTATATTATTTATATTTGAAGAACTAAACTAGTAATCTACACTGATTTATAATGTTAATCACATCTGGACTTACACAGCCTTTCTGCAGTTCCTCACAGCTGGGATCAGTCTCCGTTGTCCCTCCGCTGATGTGTTGTACTTCTTCAGGTCCAACTCATCCAGAACCTCCTCTGACATCTGCAGCATGTAGGCCAGAGCTGAGCAGTGGATATCAGAGAGTTTCTTCTCTGATCTGTTCTCTGACTTCAGGAACTCTTGGATCTCCTGATGTACTGAGCGGTCGTTCATCTCCATCAGACAGTGGAAGATGTTGATGCTTCTGTCAGGAGAGCTATCACGACTGTTCATCTCCTTCAGGTTGTTGATGACTCTCTGGATGGTTTCTGGACTGTTGTCTGTCTGACCCAGCAGGCCTCCTAAGAGACTCTGGTTAGACTCCAGAGAGAGGCCATGAAGGAAGCGGACAAACAGGTCCAGGTGGCCATTTTTACTCTTGAGAGATTTCTCCATGGCTTTCTTCAGGAAGTCATCCAGAGATGAGTAACTGTAGTCTTCTCCCAGGAAGTCCTTCAGTACCTTTGTGTTCCTGCTGGTGTAACAGTGGTACATGTAGACTGCAGCCAGAAACTCCTGAATGCTCAGATGAACAAAGCTGTAGACTGGTTTCTGGAAGATCACACTCTCTCTTTTGAAGATCTGTGTACAAACTCCTGATAACACCGAGGCCTCTGTGACATCAAGACCACACTGCTCCAGGTCTTCTTGGTAGAACATGATGTTTCCTTTCTCCAGTTGTTCAAACGCCAGCCTCCCCAGCTTCAGAAGAAGGTTCCCGTCAGCCTCCGTCAGCTCCTGTGGACTCGTCTCATGTCCCTCATCATACTTGTTCTTCTTCCTCTTTGTCTGAACCAGCAGGAAGTGTGAGTACATGTCAGTCAGGGTCTTGGGCAGCTCTCCTCTCTGGTCTGGAGTCAACATGTGGTCCAGAACTGTAGCAGTGATCCAGCAGAAGACTGGGATGTGACACATGATGTGGAGGCTCCTGGATGTCTTGATGTGTGAGATGATTGTGCTGGACTGCTCTTCATCACTGAATCTCCTCCTGAAGTACTCCTCCTTCTGGGGGTCAGTGAAGCCTCGTACTTCTGTTACCCTGTCCACACATGAAGGAGGGATCTGACTGGCTGCTGCAGGTCGGGAAGTTATCCAGATGAGAGCCGAAGGAAGCAGCTTCCCCTTGATAAGGTTTGTCAACAGCACGCTAACTGATGACTTCTGTGTGACATCAGACACGACCTCACTGTTGTTGAAATCCAGTGAAAGTCTGCTTTCATCCAGGCCGTCAAAGATGAACAGAACTTTACAGCCAGCGAGCTTCTCTGCTGTGAGCTTCTGTAATGTTGGATAGAAAACACGGATCAGCATGAGCAGACTATACTGCTTATCTTTGATCAAGTTCAGCGCCCTGAACGAGAACAGAATCAGCAGACTGATATCTTGGTTGTTGGAGCGCTGTGCCCAGTCCAGAGTGAACTTCAGCACTGAGAAGGTTTTTCCAACGCCAGCGACGCCGTTCATCAGAACCACTCTGACTCTGTGTAAGACTTCACAGATGTCCTGATCCTTGGTTGGAGCGTCATGGAGGGTCTTCATCTTGGAAGCTGTTTCAAGCTGCCTCACCTCATGTTGGGTATGAACCTCTTCAGTTTCCTGTTGGTCAGGTAAGACTTTAAAGATGTCCTGACACTTGATTGGAGCGTCATGGAGGGTCTTCATCTTGGAAGCTGTTTCAAGCTGCCTCACCTCATGTTGGGTATTAACCTCTTCACTCTGTCCCTCTGTGATGTGGACCTCAGTGAAGATGCTGATGAGGAAGGTTTTAGTTCCTGCTTCATCAGTTCCTTGAGTCACACATTCACATGTGCTGCTCAGACTGATCTGATGTTCATCTAAAACCTCCTGCAGACCACTTTCTGCTGAAAGACAGATAAAGAAGGTATCATTATAAATATATGTTCAGTAGGATAGAGGAGGTAGATTCCTTACTTTGTACAGTGCTGGTCTGACTGCTTGTCTGCAGTCCAGCTCTGGTTCTGGATCTTTTTCCACACTGGGGACAGGAGGAGTCTTCTGATGAAGCAGACTGGTCCCAGTATGAGGTGATGCACTGTCTGCAGAACCAGAATCCACAGCTGGTAGAGGCTGGATCCTTCAGGACGTCCTGACACAAAGAACAGCAGGACAGCTGCTCCTCCACAGAAACAGCCCTCCTCTTCCTCTCTCTGTGGACATGAACACATTCTTTATGTCACATGACATTAGTGGAGGCCAACCGACAGCTCACATGCTTCATGCAGCTCTTTCCCTTCATAAACAGTCCAGACTCTCAGTATTTATCGTAACACTGTGACTTTATTTATCGTGAGTAACACTGAGACTTTATTTATCGTGAGTAACACCATCCATCCATCCATCCTCTTCTGTTTATCAGGGGTCGGGTCTCAGGGGCAGCAGCCTAAGCAGGGAAGCCCAGACTTCCCTCTCCCCAGCCACTTCGTCCAGCTCCTCCCGGGGGATCCCGAGGCGTTCCCAGGCCAGCCGAGAGACATAGTCTCTCCAGCGTGTCCTGGGTCTTCCTCGGGGTCTCCTACCGGTGGGACGTACCCTGAACACCTCACCAGGGAGGCATCCGGGAGGCGTCCTGATTAGATGCTCGAGCCACCTCATCTGGCTCCTCTCGATACGGAGGAGCAGCGGGTCTACTCCGAGCTCCCTCCGGATGACTGAGCTTCTCACCCTATCTCTAAGGGAGAGCCCAGCCAGCGTACGGAGGAAGCTCATCTCGGCCGCTTGTACCCGTGATCTTGTTCTTTCGGTCACTACCCAAAGCTCATGACCATAGGTGAGGGTAGGATCTGTGCAGAGTCCGCATTACTGCAGACACTGCACCGATCCGCCTGTCGATCTCCCGCTCCATCCTTCCCTCACTCGTGAACAAGACCCCGAGTTACTTGAACTTCCACTTGATAGTAGGGAGGTTAAGTGACTTTTGACTTCAAGTCATGATGCAAAGGTCCCCTTTGGTATGGAAGTACCTTAGGGTCATACAAATAAATTTATCCAAAGACACAAGTGAGATCACACTTTGTATCGGAAATACACACATTTTTAAAAAATGCCCACCGACCATACTTGAGAGGGCCATATCTTTGTTTCTGTTATAGATATAATGACACATTTGGTGTCAAAGTGTACATTTATGGGGTCAAGGAATCCAATAAAATAGGTTTCAAGACTAAAAAAACAATATTTTTTTATTGTATTTTCTTACCATGACAATTGGAGGTAAACTATGCATTTTTTTAATTAAAAAAACACACAACACATTCCATTCAAAACTTAATAATAATTTAATAAATAACAACTAAAAGAGGAACTGAGTAGTGGGACAACAAGTTCATAACTATATTCACAGATTAGAAGTAGGCAATGCCATACCACAATTTTGTAGTGATGAAGACTATTAGTTTGGTGTAAATACATCACTAAGAGGATTTTCTATCCTGCATGTCTGCACTACTGTGGGAACATGAGCCATAACATCCACAGACAGACATGCAAGGAAGCCTCTGCATGCAGCATTTGCAAGGTGCCTTACAGTCAGTCTTACACTTGCAAATGACAAGTTCTGGCAAGTCTTTTGAAATAGTGGCAGTTGTGGTGTAGACAGGAGTTCGAGGAGAGTCTGGGGAATCCTGCTGCCATCCCCATAGAGACGGTGAGACTGTTGCATGTTGTTTGACAAGTGTATTGCCCCATACATGTCCACTCTAAAGAGAAACATGATTAGTAATACAAAGGCCCTCCATTATTCTTAGCTATATTTATATTAATATTTATTTATATTAAAGTTGTTTTACCTGATAAGCTACTCGAAGGAGGTGCTGATGAAGTGCATCACTGCTTGGTGGCATGTGGTCAAAGTCTTTTCCTTTGTGAAAGAAGAGGAAGAATCGTGCAGCATCCACAGTTGTGACGTTGTCCTCAGATACACCATAGAGCACTGTCTACCACATCTGGGGTCATGACGATTGATTCAGGTAAGTCCAGCAGATCCCCACTATCCTCCATGAAGGTGGTAGGGGACTCTGTGAACAGTGGCAACGTATGATTTGGATGGGGGGCATGAGGCAGCCTCTGTGATGCTGGCATAATATGCAGCCCATGAGATCCATTCTCTGACTTCAAGGTTCTCTTTCACAAGAAGGTTTCTGACTCTCTCTAACCACTGGTAGCCTTCTTCAATTACATTGATGAGAGGACGGGAGGCTGGACGAGGATGACTGTTGGTATTCAGGGCAGGAACATACAAGACCTCATCAGGTGGCAGTGACACATTCAGATCCATGGTTGTGTAGTGAGGTGGCAAGGATTTCACATGCTTCTTCCCCATTTCAGCTGGATCTAGGATGTCAGTCTGTCTTCAGTCTTCAGTCTTCAGTCTGTTGGCTTTCTGAAGAGAAGTGCTGTTGGATGCTGATGCATGTTCCATGTAGGGCCGATGTTGCTATTGTTGATGATGGGTTGTGGTCAATGTTATCAAAACCACCAATGGTGAAGACACCCTTGACTGCCTGAGGTGGGACCACAATACCAAGCCTCTCCCAGTGACTGATCACTGAATTCGCAATATCTATGCCAAGTGTTTTCAAGCGGTCATATGACACACATATTCCTCTTCTATGAATGGCCTCCACCAGATATCTACTACCACTTTGCTGGTGTAGTTTCCTTGCCAGATATAACGAAGCTGGTGTTTCCATCCATCCATCCATCCATCTTCTTCCGCTTATCCGGGGTCGGGTCGCGGGGGCAGCAGCCTAAGCAGGGAAGCCCAGACTTCCCTCTCCCCAGCCACTTCGTCCAGCTCTTCCCGGGGGACCCCGAGGCGTTCCCAGGCCAGCCGAGAGACATAGTCTCTCCAGCGTGTCCTGGGTCTTCCCCGGGGTCTCCTACCGGTGGGACATGCCCTGAACACCTCACTAGGGAGGCGTCCGGGAGGCATCCTAATTAGATGCCCGAACCACCTCATCTGGCTCCTCTCGACGCGGAGGAGCAGCGGGTCTACTCCGAGCTCCTTCCGGATGACTGAGCTCCTCACCCTATCTCTAAGGGAGAGCCCAGCCACCCTACAGAGGAAGCTCATTTCGACCGCTTGTACCCGCGATCTTGTTCTTTTGGTCACTACCCAAAGCTCATGACCAGAGGTGAGGGTAGGAACGAAGATCGACTGGTAAATCGAGAGCTTCGCTTTCGGCTCAGCTCCCTCTTCACTACGACGGATCTGTGCAGAGTCCGCATTACTGCAGACGCCGCACCGATCCGCCTGTCGATCTCCCGTTCCATCCTTCCCTCACTCGTGAACAAGACCCCGAGGTACTTGAACTCTTCCACTTGAGGCAGAATCTCATCCCCGACCCGAAGAGTGCACTCCACCCTTTTCCGGTTGAGGACCATGGCCTCGGATTTGGAGGTGCTGATTCTCATCTCGGCCGCTTCGCACTCGGCTGCGAACCGATCCAGTGAGAGTTGGAGGTCACGGTCTGATGAAGCCAACAGGACCACATCATCTGCAAAAAGCAGTGACCCAATCCTGAGGTCACCAAACCGGACCCCCTCCACACCCTGGCTGCGCCTAGAAATCCCGTCCATAAAAATTATGAACAGGATCGGTGACAAAGGGCAGCCCTGGCGGAGTCCAACCCTCACTGGAAACAAGTCCGACTTACTACCGGCGATGCGGACCAAGCTCTGACACCGGTCGTACAGGGAACGGACGGCCCTTATCAGGGGGTCCGATACCCCGTACTCCCGGAGAACCCCCCACAGGATCCCCCGAGGGACACGGTCGAATGCCTTCTCCAAGTCCACAAAACACATGTGGACTGGTTGGGCAAACTCCCATGCACCCTCAAAGATCCTGGTGTTTCCCTCTCTCTTATATGATGAGGAACACTGCCATGTTTCTTTGATCTGCATCGCACAGAGTTGAAGATTATTTGCTGCCCAATGGATGTTGCTGCCTGGGACTTCTCAGGTCCAGGAGGTGGCTGATCAATACCTGATCCATCAAGAAGCATGTGTAAGAAAGATCTCAGCATGGGAGGGATAGAATCAGCTTCACAGGAAGTTGAGAAGGAACCTGTAAAAGCATGCTTCATGGGGAGATACTCTTGCCGAAGGATTTTGGCTGCTTTGAAGATGATGGAGACATCAGTAGATGTTTTGTTTTTCATGTCAACAACAGCTTTGCTCAGGTCATCATCAAATACAAGGGACCAGACACGATTTATTTGTACGGATCTGATATCAGGAATCAGGCGTTCAATTTCCTCCCGAAGGTGTGTAGTATTGCATTTGATGTTTGTTTGATGTGAAGAAATAAAGTTGCTTTAACATCATGCGATAGTAGATGAGATGAACAAGCATTCACAAAAGTAAAGGTTTATCAAATAATGAAGCTAACTAACTAGGCAGCACCATGTAGCCTATGTGCTGGCTTCAATAATAATGGCTAACTAGTTAAAGTAGTTAAACTAGTTATTAGGTAGTTATAATGAAGTTAAGTAGTTACTAGCTAGCTAGTTATTAGTTATCTAACAAACATTTTTCTATTCAATGAAAAAGTCATACAAACCTCAAAGTGTTAACCTGTAACCTCTGACCTTCAACAGCTGTTACGGCTGTCACAGTCCCTGGTGCAGATGGGATGTGTTGTTGCAGGAACTAACTTCAGTCCAGCAGGAAGATGAATCTGCTCCAATGTTTCAATTTATCAAAGAGTTTTTGTTGTACGTTTAACTCCCGACTGCTGCTTTGCTCCCGTAACTGCTACACTGTTGCGAAGTAACAATGCCCTAGTAACCACCTTAGAACTCCCTCAGAGCAGAGCCATGGAGATAGAATTATATCTCCATGGCTCTGCCTCAGAGACTCCCCTTACACATCACAACATCACATTCACATTACAATACATAGGCCACTCCGGACTGGTCGAAATCTCGTGCTACTTAGGACAAATATAATGCAATGAAGTAGCCGCACTGCTTAAATTAAAAATTAAAGTTTTTGAAGGAAAAGAAAAACAAGTTAAGTCACTCTGATGACACATTTTTTTATGTGAAATGTGCGTATTTACCCCCAGTTGTCATGGTAGCAGAAAACTGTTGGTTTTTTTAGTCTTGAAACCTATTTTATTGGATTCCTTGACCCCATAAATGTACACTTTGACACCAAATGTGTCATTATATCTATAACAGAAACAAAGATATGGCCCTCTCAAGTATGGTCGGTGGGCATTTTTTAAAAATGTGTGTATTTCCGATACAAAGTGTGATCTCACTTGTGTCTTTGGATAAATTTATTTGTATGACCCTAAGGTACTTCCATACCAAAGGGGACCTTTGCATCATGACTTGAAGTCAAAGGCCTATTTTTTGGGCTTAACCTCCCTACTATGAGGCAGCATCTCATCCCCGACCCGAAGAGTGCACTCCACCCTTTTCCAGTAGAGGACCATGGCCTCGGATTTGGAGGTGCTGATTCTCATCCCAGCCGCTTCACACTCGGCTGTGAACCGATCCAGCGAGAGCTGGAGATCACGGTCTGATGGAGCCAACAGGACCACATCATCTGCAAAAAGCAGTGACCCAATCCTGAGGTCACCAAACCGAACCCCCTCCACACCCTGGCTGCGCCTAGAAATCCTGTCCATAAAAAATTATGAACAGGATCGGTGACAAAGGGCAGCCCTGGCGGAGTCCAACCCTCACTGGAAACAAGTCCGACTTATTGCCGGAAATGCGGACCAAGCTCTGACACCGGTCATACAGGGAACGGACGGCCCTCCAGGGGGTCCGATACCCCGTATTCCCGGAGAACCCCCCACAGGATTCCCCGAGGGACACGGTCGAATGCCTTCTCCAAGTCCACAAAACACATGTGGACTGGTTGGGCAAACTCCCATGCAAGTCAAGGATCCTGCAAAGGTTGTAGAGCTGGTCCACTGTTCCACGGCCTGGACGAAAACCACCCTGCTCCTCCTGAATCCGAGGTTCGACTATCAGACGGACCCTCCTCTCCAGCACTCCAACACTGAGACTTGTTCTTATGACTCTGATTTTTGTTTTTTTATTAATTGTTCCTGAAAAGAAAACTGAAGGACCAAAAGATACGCGGACCCTTGGTCAAAACTTGTTTCTCAGACTTGTCGACTATTTGCATAAAACAGGAAGAAACAGTTGATTTTACAGTCAGTTTTAAGTCCTTGAACTTCATCTTGATTCTCTTCACAGTTTACATTCAGAGCTCACAGCACATACACTCAGGGCTTTAGTCAAGAAAGCACATTTAGAGAAAACTCAGTTTGTTCACCCTGAGATGACAGAAACTCTGGATGATCAGTTCCAGAAAGAGAGAAAACTAAAAGTCTGGCTCAGTTACCACAGAGTCAGTTACCATGGGAACTGAACATCTGCATGTCCTTCTGTTATAACACTGACTCTGTAAACACAGGACAGCTGTCAGTTTGTCACTAAACTCTTTATTGTACATAATGTGTAATCTCCTCCTCAGTGGCCAGGCTCCATATTCTTACAGCACCAACCCCTGTTTGTAATCCAGAACTGACATATAGATGTCATAACACTGTGACAGTTATATGTTTTCTATGAAAACACATCAATCATCAGAACACCACTTCTATGAGGGTAATAAAGCATGCGTTGCACCCTCACTTTAATGTTTTGGATCTTCAGTTGAAATTGTAATAATAAATGCTGAATAGAGTGTGGTAGGTCTTAGGCTCACATACTGTGTGAGTGTCTCTGTGTGGACCTGCTGTTGTGGTTCATGTATGTGCAGCAGCAGCATGTGTGAAAGGGCTGAATGAAAGTGAATGTTGGCACTTTTCATAGACAGACAGTCAGATGTTACAGACTCTGCTCTGTCCTCTTTCTCCAGATGTAGATAAGATGTAAACCAGTAACACTGGAGACACACACAGTAAAATAAACCAAGTCCTGCCTCTCAAGTGAGCAGCTTCCTATACATTACATGACTTTAACTACAACATATATTACTGACTGACTTTTTAACACTAATAGTGTTGTAATGTAGTTTATGAAATGACATTTAAAACCTGAATCATCTTCAGCTCAGTTTACAGTAGAAACAGGCTCTTACTTTGTGTCTGAGGGTCCAGGTTCATTACTGAAGTCTGGAGGATCTTCTTTAGACCGGTCCCTCTTCATAGACAGACAGCTGGATGTTACAGACTCTGCTCCGTCCTCCTCTTCCTCCTCTTTCTTCATCTTCTGGAGTCTGAGAGGTAAACCAGTAACACTGGAGACACACACACATACACAGTATAATAAACCCAGTCCTGCCTCTCAACTTAGTAGCTTCTTATTAGTTGACATGACTTTAACTACAACCATGTGTGTTTTCTAGTCATCACAAAGAGAAACTTTGACTCTGGTTTAAATACAACAGACTTTAGATAAACATGTGTGTGCTTCTTAACTGTGACTTCTCTGTACTTTAATCACATTACATCGCTGTGAAGACAGAAACCAGGAAAAGAAAAGAGGAAACTACTTTTAAAGACTCTGGGCCAGATGTGTGGTGTGTGTGTGTTGTGTGTATGTGTGTGTGTTGTGTGTGTGTATGGTTGTGTGTGTGTTGTGGTGAGTGTGTAGTGAGTGTGTGTGTTGTGGTGAGTGTGTGTGTGTGTGTGTGTGTGTGTGTGTGTGTGTGTGTGTGGTGAGTGTTGTGTGAGTTGTGTGGTGAGTGTGTGTGTGTGTGTGTATGTGTGTGTTTGGTGTGTGTATGTGTGGTGTGTGTGTGTGTGTGTGTGTGTGTGTGTGAATGGAAGACGTTGTAGAGAGAGGAAGAGGAAGTTGTTGCTTTGCATAAAGATGTTGTCGAATTATTTTTCCTCCCTTTTTTTTATAAATATTTTTTCTGCAATTTTATTTTTCAGTTTGACTTGTTTGGTGAAAAACTAAAAAGTTTCAACAGCATGTATCTGCAAACATTTCTGTGCATGTGAACAATCTGAAGAATATTATAGCAAAGCAAACTAAAGATGAGATAAAACCAGTCTGTGTGGAAGAGGCCCAGTGGCTTCATACTGACTGGGGATTATTCTGACACAGTTTGATCAAATAAAACTTAATATTAGTATAAATAAAGATTTAGATGAACACTCACCTGCTTTAAAGCTGCTTCGTCTTCTTCTGCTCCGTTGACTTCAAATGGCGGCTAAAGTTACTTCCTGTTGGACTACTTCCTTCTTCTTTACTGGAAGTCACGTGTGTGGGTAGGTGTGTGTTTGTGTGTGTTAAGTACTTCCTCTTTGGTGGAAGTACTTCGGCCTCTCCATCTGTTGACTGAGTCCTCGTGCTCTGCATTCTTGTTGTAGTGCATGCATGCTAAAAGCAATCTAAGTATAACAAAGGAACTATTAGTAGGTCTACAACAGATGAGGATCTCTAATGTACAAAGTAAGACGGTTAAACATTGTGCAACATTTTCATGGGTGAAAGAAATAATTACAGTTTATGTTCAGCTGGAAACATTCTGACAAAATGAATGCAGACCATGAAGTTACCAACCTGCACAGCTTTTCAGTAGAAGAGAACACAACATAGTTACATTTAACAGTTACACTCCACACAAAAAATTACTCATCATTATTCATCATAGTTTTATTAATACACTGCCTACCTCGTCCTCGCGCTGCGTCCGCTTCACTTCCGTGTTTACAGACAGGTAAATGAACTCACCTAGATGCGCGTGATCTGCGTGCACGTCGCTGTCAGCCTGATGACGTCAGTGTTGAAGCTCTTGTGTTGTGGAAATGTTTCAGGTATTGCAACTTCTTAATGGTTCAATATGAACCTTTTATACAGTCTATGATATTAACACAGACACAAAGTGAACATTAGTTGGCTAGGGTTAGGGTTAGGGTTAGGGTTAGGGTTCTGTCCTAAAAAATAAAGTTAAAAGTAGTTTCCTTTCAAATCTGGCAACAGTGTAGCAACAGTGTAGCAACAGCCTAGCAACAGCCCAGCAACAGCGTAGCAACAGCCCAGCAACATTCCAGTAACAGCCCACCAACAGCCCAGCAATAGCCCAACAACAGCCTAGCAACAGCCCAGCAACAATCCAGCAACAGCCTAGCAACAGCCCCAGCAGCAGCCCAACAACAGCCCAGCAACAGCCTAGCAACAGCCCAATAACAGCCTAATAACAGCCCAGTAACAGCCCAGCAACAGCCTAGTAACAGCCCAGCAACAGCGTAGCAACAGCCGAGCAACAGCCCAGTAACAGCCCAACAACAGGCCAGCAACAGCCTAGCAACAGCCCAGCAACAGCCCAGCATGTTTTTGTGCCTGATGAAGGAGAATAACTTTTGTGTAGAAATGAAAGACTTGGGGAGTAATGGATTACATATAACAGCGTTACGTAATAGAAGCTGTATTCTGTTACAGAATAAAAAGAAGTAATCAGATTACAGTATTTAGTAAAAATGTGGTTTATTTTACAGGATTATAATTTTAAAACACATTTTCAATAACAACAACAATATATACCATGTACTGTAAAAGTCCCAAACCAAAAAGAGCAGAAACGAGACACACACAAACACACACACACACAGACAAACACACACACAGAGACAAACACAGACACAGACACACACACACACACACACACACACACACATATACACACTCCTTCTTATCTAATGCAGTATGAATCTTGTCCACTATATGTAAAAGGGCCATATAGACATGATGTCATGGAGTTATTATCAGACTGAAAGCAGCCCTGCATTAAAACAGTAGGTCAGACTGAGATTCACCTGCTGGACAGATGAGAAAAAAACAACAGAACAGGTGTTTCTACTGTCAGGCTGCAGAAAGCAATCGGAACATCATCATAACGATCAATAAACAGATAAACAGGATGTTTATTTACTCAGATTTAACCTAAAAACTGTTGTAGTTTCGCTCGTCACAACATTAAAGCTATTCAGAGTTGGGAGTTGGAGAACCACCAGCAGGCAGTCAAAGAACTCTCAAAAGCCGCTGAGATGAGGAGCCAATGGCTGTGGGTTAAGAGAAAGGACTCCACCTGGGCCTCCAAGTGAGGAGATGGCATCTTGGGGTTGAGCCTGGGACGCCAGGATTCAAAGCTGAACCCTCTGGAGGTGTCGTGGACCTATCACCAAAATATCAAAGAAGTAGGAAGGAGGGCGCCCACCTGACAACCCAGAGGATGCCATCACTCACTTGACCATCCCACAGAGTCCAAGTAGCCTCATATGTTCAACTAAGGGATGATAGCATCCAGTCCATATACACAATAGATCTGATCATCTGGTGAAAGTGCAGCTGAAAACAAAGTAAAGACCTTGTGACTGCTGAGAAAGTGCAGCTGGCAGGAGGGAACAGACCCCCACAGGGCTGTTACAGGTTAGCTACCTATGGCAGCGGTATCCAGCATGCAAGGTGTATGGGTCCCACTTACACATGGAAACGGAAACCTTTAAGAAGGAAATAACCCCAGAGTAACAGAGAGTGTGGGCAGAAGACGACTCATCGGCAGACAACCCAGCAAAGGACACAGGAACAGAGAAGATTATGAATTGGAGAATCAGCAAACCTGAGGCTGCGGTAGAGTGCGGTAGAGTGCAGGCTCCAGAGCTGCATATGTGACTGGGCAAATGTTACATCCACCAAAGGCCTGAAAATACATCAGGGTAAGAAAGGGTGCCAGAAGAAGGGGCAACAGGAATATTGGATCAAAAGCTACTTTCTGAGAAGAAAGTCGAGTCAGTCGTCTCAGTTCAGCAGTAGGACAGAAGCCACAGTCTACAGGACTTCAACAATCCTGTCCCAGTGGAGGGAGAACCAGGCACAGAAGAGAAACCTGAACCCAGCAAACTATGACCTGCAGCAGAAAAGAAGATGTACGGATGAAGGCCTTCCATCAAATGGCCAAAATCTTGTGAGACAGCATCGTGGACAGAGATTGACATGAACCTTTGTAACATGTTGGAGACACTCAGAGGCACTACCATGAAGAAGCTGGAGAGGATGGGAGAGGTAGTTTACACCTATGGAGTGAACCGGTTTGGAATTGTTGAGAGGAAGAAATCAGCCCGGAAACTAACCACCCTCGATAAGACTGATAACTGCATGATGGGTAAACACAAAGTTTAGAGGGAAAAATCACTATTTGATGGAGCTGTTAACAACTCATAGACATCTGAAATGTGAGCCGACTACACACTGCTGACTGGTTTCATCTTTAACAATGTGTTGTATTTTAAAAGCTTGTTATATTCTCCATTGTGTCAGTAAAGTGAGGATGCTTTCAACAATAATGTCATGAATAGTTTTTATTGATGATGATCAGATAAAATACATGTGAGAAGCACAAAAACACTGTGGGCTTCCACAGCTGGACAGATGTTATTAGATTGAAACATGAATAGAGCTGCATGCTGCTCATTGGATCCTGACAGCAACAACAGCTGACAGTCAACTGACACTAATCAATGAATCATGTAGAAGGAAAAATAACTGAGTGTTTGAGTCTGAGACAGATCTGCTTCACAGTGCAGAGTGTGTGTGATGTTTGATTTCAGCAGCTGATCTTCAGTCAGCAGAGTTTCTGTCCACAGGAGAGACTCTCCCTCCTACAGAGGACACAGAGAGACTCTCCCTCCTACAGAGGAAACAGAGAGACTCTCCCTCCTACAGAGGACACAGAGAGACTCTCCCTCCTACAGAGGAACGAGAGACTCTCCCTCCTACAGAGGACACAGAGAGACTCTCCCTCCTACAGAGGAACCAGAGAGACTCTCCCTCCTATAGAGGAACCAGAGAGACTCTCCCTCCTACAGAGGAACCAGAGAGACTCTCTCTCCTACAGAGGACACAGAGAGACTGAACCAGGACAGACCCAAAACCCAGCATACAGAGGTTCAGTGAATGTGGTGTTGAAGGTGTGGAGGTGGATCAGTGTGTCAGAGGAGACTCTGTAGAAGGACAGAGTGCCAGCAGGACAGTCTACATACACTGCTACTCTGTTAGAGACGGAGGAGGAGGAGGAGGAGGAGATGGGTGTTTCTCTGTTATTGTGACGGACAGAGTAACCATAATAATCAGAGCACCACAGACTCCAGGACTGATCATTCCCTCCAAACCAACAGTCAGAATTGCCTCCTTTCCTGCTGATTCTTCTGTAACTCACTGATATAGAGACTCTTCCTCTCCACTCGACCTCCCAGTAACAGCGACCAGTCAGATCATTTCTACACAGCAGCTGAGACCAGGAGTCAAATCTGTCTGGATGATCAGGATATGACTGATCCTCCTCCACATGTGTCACCTTCCTGTTGTTATCAGACAGTTTGAGTTTTCTGTTCATTGTGTTTGGATCCAGTTCCAGTTCACAGGCATCTGATGGAGAGAATGAGACACAATTCAGCTGCAGTTTATCATCTGTTGATTTATTAACTACTTTACTGAAACCATTCAAACTTAAACCATCTCCATGACAACTGAGACACTCCATCACTGAGGAAGACCATGAGATGTGACTGAAAGCTTTGGACATAGTAAGAGTAAGTGGACCTTTAACAGTTCAGTTAGAACAGAGGTCTTCAACAGAGGGTCTGCGACCCTAGGGGGTTCGCGGACGTACTGCAGGGGGGGGTCGCAAATGTTTTGGTTGATTAGACATTTTTTTTATATTCCCCCTTGCATTTTTTTCTACAAATTGAAATGTCTTTAAATACACATTAACATGAATCCAACACACTGTAGTGATCAGATAAATGGAGGCAGAATGCATCTTTCAGTCAGCGACACACAGGAGATCTTTCAGCCCCTATTGCTGCTGTGCCAATCACGAGGCCGTACCTTGCACATGTTTAAAATAAAACAGGAAGGAGTCTCCCGCATATTGATAGCAGCTACCTGACACCGGCAAATGAGATCCAATCTCCCGGAATCTGGAATGAGATTGCTAAGATTGATAAGAGCGCGAACTAGAGAGTGACGGCACACGTGTGTGTGTTTGTGTGACTATAAATGTAGCCTGTGTGAGAGCAAAGCGTCCTTATAGCTCTGTGTTGCTGCTTATTAGACCGATCGCACCCCACCCCACCCAGCACCGATCACTTTCTTCACTTATTTTAGATACTTCATCCAGTTTTTCTCAAAGTTCTCATGACTCAAACTGAAAACACACTCACACTTCCTCACACCAGGTTTCAGTCTCTGCAGTCCACCATGCTCCATTCTGGAGGAAGAGACAAAGACACAATCAGCTTCATACACCTTCACTCATATCCACCATTAAACATGAACCACAGTCCCTCAGTTAGTCAGAGTGTCTGTCCATCTCTCCATACCTGATAGTGTCCACCTGTCTGTCCATACCTGAGAGTGTCCACCTGTCTGTCCATATCTGAGAGTGTCCATCTGTCCATATCTGAGAGTGTTCACCTGTCTGTCCATACCTGAGAGTGTCCATCTGTCCATACCTGATAGTGTCCACCTGTCTGTCAGTACCTGAGAGTGTCCACCTGTCTGTCCATACCTGAGTGTCCACCTGTCTGTCCATACCTGAGTGTCCACCTGTCTGTCCATACCTGAGTGTCCACCTGTCTGTCCATACCTGAGAGTGTCCAGTCTCCAGTGTGGATTCTCCAGTCCAGCAGACAGAAGCTTCTCTCCTGAGTCTCCTGGATGATTGTAGCTCAGGTCCAGCTCTCTCAGATGGGAGGGGTTGGCACTCAGAGCTGAGGCCAGAGAAGCACAGCCTTCCTCTGTGATCAGACATCCTGACAGACTGAACATACACAACACTTCATCTAATGAGCTTAAAAACATTCTCAACTCAATAAACAGGATTTTGTGCTACAGCTCCCCCTGCTGTATGTTGCTGTCATGCAGGTACATTTGAGGTTAGTAGGAGAGAAAGCACATGTTCCTGCTGGAGGCTGCATTCTGATTTATGTTGGCAAAAGAAATTACTTTAAAGTTAAATATTGTTCTACAGAATATCTAAAGAAGATTTCAGAGAAATGTACTGATATTTTAACTTATTTTTCATTTCAACAATGTTCACTGTGTGATCACAATAATTTAATTAGGAAACTTAGTGTCTTAATTCATATTTCTAATTTCATGTGTTTAAACATTGAATTTGTATTTTACACAAAAAAGTTAAATATAAGTAAGATCATGTGCAACATTTCCTGAGCAGTAGATCTGCTTTTTATGTTCACCTGCATGTAGAGATCATGACAGTAATTCTGTCTGTGTTGTATATTTTTCTGTTATTCATTCCATTATATTAGACTTTGATGAATTAATGCGCATTGAGTCTTCATTGATATTAAATTACAGAAATATATATCCTGGAAGGAGTTTTACTTGCTGTATACTTGATGTTAAATCACTTCAGCTCAGGCAGTACACTACATCTTTTTGGTATCATGAACTTCATGTAAACAAGAAACTGCGGAAAAAACAAAATGTTACTTTATATACACAGTAATAAAACTGACCTGAGAGTTTCCAGTCCACAGTGTGGACTCTCCAGTCCAACAGAAAGCTGCTTCACTCCTGAATTCTGCAGGTCGTTGTTACTCAGGTCCAGATCTCTCAGACTAGAGGACTGGGAGCTGAGAACTGAGGACAGAGGTGCACAGCTTCTCTCTGAGAGGTTACAGCCACTCAACCTGGAGAAGAATCAGCAGAACAAAAGAATTGCAAACATTTACTTTTCTTCATTGAGCAAAGATTAAACTACATTAATCTGGATATTTCTGTGTGCACCTACAGAGCTTTGCTGGAGGCTTTGACCACTGGGAGCAGCCTCAGAAGAACCTCCTCTGAAGCAGAGTATTTCTTCAGGTCAAACACATCCAGATCTTTTTCTGATGACAGTAAGATGAAGACCAGAGCTGACCACTGAGCAGGAGACAGTTTATCTGTGGAGAGACTTCCTGATCTCAGGGACTGTTGGATCTCCTCCACTAGAGAACTATCATTCAGTTCATTCAGACAGTGGAACAGATTGATGCTTCTCTCTGCAGACACATTCCCACTGATCTTCTTCTTGATGTACTCGACTGTTTTCTGATTGATCTGTGAGCTACTTCCTGTCTGTGTCAGCAGACCTCGTAGGAGAGTCTGACTGGTCTGCAGTGAAAGACCCAGGAGGAAGCGGAAGAACAAGTCCAGGTGTCCATTTGGACTCTTTAAAGCTTCATCCACAGCACTCTGGTAGAAACGTGCTGATTTGTCTCTGAACATTTCAGACCACGATGCTGTTTGGTCTTCAAGCAGATTGACTCCAGACTTGATGAATGTCAGATGGACATGAAGAGCAGCCAGAAACTCCTGAACACTCAGATGGACGAAGCAGAACACCTTGTCCTGGTACAGCCCTCTCTCCTCTTTAAAGACCTGTGTGAACACTCCTGAGCATACTGAGGCTGCTCTGATATCGAAGCCACACTCTGTCAGGTCTGATTCATAGAAGATCAGGTTGCCTTTCTGCAGCTGCTCAAAAGCCAGTTTTCCCAGAGACTCAATCATCTTCCTGCTCTCTGGACTCCAGTGTGGATCTGTCTCAGCTCCTCCATCATACTTGATGTTCTTCAGTTTGGATTGAAGCACCAGGAAGTGGATGTACATCTCAGTCAGTGTCTTGGGCAGCTCTCCTCCCTCTCTGCTTTTCAACACATCCTCCAGAACTGTAGCAGTGATCCAGCAGAAGACTGGGATGTGGCACATGATGTGGAGGCTTCGGGATGTCTTGATGTGGGAGATGATGGTGCTGGCCTGCTCCTCATCTCTGAATTTCTTCCTGAAGTACTCCTCCTTCTGTGGGTCAGTGAACCCTCTGATCTCTGTCACCATACTGACACACTCAGGAGGGATCTGATTGGCTGCTGCAGGTCGTGTGGTTATCCAGAGGCGAGCAGAGGGAAGCAGTTTCCCCCTGATGAGGTTTGTCAGCAGCACATCCACTGAGGTGGACTCTGTAACATCAGTCAGGATCTCAGTGTTGTGGAAGTCCAGAGGAAGTCGACACTCATCCAGACCGTCAAAGATGAACACAACCTGGAACTCTTCAAACCTGCAGATTCCTGCTTCTTTGGTTTCAGTAAAGAAGTGGTGAACAAGTTCCACCAAGCTGTACTTTTTCTCTTTCAGCACATTCAGCTCTCTGAAAGTGAATGGAAATGTGAAGTGTATGTCCTGGTTGGCTTTGTCTTCAGCCCAGTCCAGAGTGAACTTCTGTGTTAAGACTGTTTTCCCAATGCCAGCCACTCCCTTTGTCATCACTGTTCTGATTGGTTCATCTCTTCCAGGTGAGGCTTTAAAGATGTCTTCTTGTCTGATTGTTGTTTCTGGTCTGTCTGGTTTCCTGGATGCTGTTTCAATCTGTCTGACCTCATGTTCATCATTAAGCTCTGCAGTCCCTCCCTCTGTGATGTAGAGCGGTGTGTAGATCTGATTCAGAAGGGTTGGGTTTCCTGCTTTAGCGATCCCCTCAAACAGACACTGGAACTTCTTCTCCAGGTTAGACTTGAGTTTACGTCGACACTTTGCAGCATGAGCTCCTGAATGAACAAACAATGAAATCAGTGAGTGGATCCTACAGAAAGTCTAGAAATCTGAACATGTAAGTGTGTCTGTGTAGTTTTTCCTCCTCCACCAGTGTTATTCAGCTCATCAGTGGAGGACAAACAGCCTCTGATCTGATGCAGATGTGTGCAGCATATTTACAGCAGAGTTTGAAATATAAACCTCTCCCATGTTGCCTCCATTTTCTCTCCATCATGTTAAATCTGTTAAAATCCTCTTACTGCTCTGCAGACGCTCAGCCAGCTCCTCCTGCTTCATTCTCCTCAGGAAGTGCAGTGTGATCTTCAGAAATGCCTCTCTGCTGCTCCTCCTCTGCTCTTCCTCCTCACCGTCCAACACCTCCTCATCCTCACTCTGACTCTCTAAGCATTCTGGGTCATCTGGACTCAGACCCCTCTGGACTCTCTTCAGCTCATTCTTCACAAAAGTGACGATGTTCTCCTCCAGCAGCTGGAACAGAAAGATAAAGTGAACATTTCATTTAAACTGGTAGAACACAACATGTGATTCATGTGTCAGTCTGAAGGCCTGCTGGTCTAAATAGAGCAGCATGGACACTGTTAGGACATGAATGCTACTTTACTATTTCATCTGTGGTTGATGGAGTTAATAGTAAAAGGTGTGTTTGTACATGTACACACCATAAATATGGATTCAAGCGGTGTTTGATGCTGCTGTGCAGACTGATCACTGGGAACCGCTGAGCTCTGCTGCTGAACTCTGTGGAGAAAACATCACGTTTAAGGACATTTAATGACTCAAATCTGCACTCAGCTTATTAAAGATGTTCTGTCATGATGACTAAATGAACTCCTGTAAATGCTGCTCTGATTACTGGATGTTAAATTCTTACCTTCCATCAGCAGGTTGTCCATCTTTAAAGAAAAGAGGAGGCTCCATAGACCAGTCACTCTTCATGGACACACAGCTGGGTTGAGGAGAGTCTGCTCTCTGCTTCTGCATCCTGATATAAAAAAACAAGTGAAATAAGCATGTAGTTAACACCAAAGAACTGCTGTCCAGCTTCACTGAGTCTCTGCTGCTCAGTGCTTCCACAGACACCAAGCTCCCAAAACATCAGCCCCCCTGCTGAGGTCCTCCTGTCTCTTGGTCTCCTTTCTACGTGGTTTTGTTGACACCTTGGTCCCCAAAGTTTCTGTCCTGAGCAGCTCTTTCAGTCTCCAGACTGGTCCTGCCCATCTGTCCTGCCTTCTTTCTCCTCTTTGTTTTCTCCCTCCTGACCAGCCTGGAGGGACATTTGGGAGCTGTCCCTTGAGGGGCGACTGTCATGATTCCTGTTTAAGCTCTGTTTGTGGTGTCCTGTCTGTTTATGTCCCTGCCTTCAGTTTCAAACCCACCTGCTCACCTGCTGCCACTGTGTAATTCCCTCATCAGCTCCTCACTACATATACTGCTCTCACTCATTTTCTTTCATTCTTGAAACTAGATTGTGATGCTGTTCCTGTCTGTTCCTGTTCCTCTTGTTACCTGTTCCTGGTGGTTTCAACCTTATTTGAACTGCTTTCCCTTTATGGTCTGTAAGCCTGTCTGTTGGTTTCTGAGCATTAAAGCTGTTTTCCATTTAACCTGTCTGTGGTGTTTGTGCCTGGTTCACCTGCTCCGCCCCACATAACACAGGAGGTTTATTATTTCAATTCTTACCTTCCATCAGCAGGTTGATCATCTTTAAACTCAAGAGGATGCCTCATAGACCAGTCACTCTTCATGGACACACAGCTGGGTTTAGGAGAGTCTGCTCTCTGCTGCTGCATCCTGATACAAACAATGAACAAATCAAAGAGTTTAAAAAGATGAATTTTGAGCAGACTGTCAGCAGCTGAAGTTGTAGAAGCAGAATGAAAATCAGTAAGAAGACAGTGGATGAGAAACGTTCTCCTGTTCATCAAACTCTCATCTGATGAAAGATGCTGTCTCATCTTAGTTGATTAGTTGACTAATCAGTGGTTGAGCTCTTTGTTAACTCACAAAGTTAGTAGTTCATTCTGAGTTATTGTGACTTATTATTCAGTAGTTGAGTGTCAGATGTGACAGTGAGTGTGAATAATGATGGTGGAGTGATGTGAGTGGAGAACAGTGATGGACAGTTAGAGATCCTCATCTCACCTCTGAGCCTCTGATGTCTGGCTGTCATGTTCCCCACACAGAGAGCGTTTAGAGGGAGGGACTCCCTCCTCTCTGTCCTCACACTGATCCATAGCAGAGAAACACCTTCACACAAACACAACAACATGCTCATTCATTACAACCAGCTGCACATCACACAGGTCTGCGCTGCTGTCTAACATCCTGTCATTATTCATTCCACCACCAGATGGAGCCAAAGTAACAAACTATTTAAAGACTTTCACTCAGCTTTAATGTTTAATAACTTCGTTTCTGAATGTTCCACTGACTTTTCATTTGCCTGATTAAATAACTGAATATCATGAATGAAAAGATGTTTTCAACAGTATTTCTGTCACCTTCTTTTAACACATTTCATAGTATATCATTATATGGCTTTTATTACCTGTTCATCACTAACTGTTCCACCTGTGAAACAAACTCTTTCTGTTGTAACTGTGGATTAGTAATTATAATAACTGTCATAATGTTTGTCAGGTTCAAGATGACTAAATGAGGTGACCTTTGATACGACCAATGAAATGAATCAAACACACATTTACTGACTACAAAAACAACACTCAGTCACTTTAGCCTACTTAGCTTAAGTTTAGTACAATGAATATGTCTCATCAACAGGTTTTTCATATTTCTTCCAACAGTGCAGTAAACAAAGCAACATAACACATCACTATAACTACCATCTCTACTGTTATCAGATCATTTTAACAGCTGCTGACACAAACATGATGAATCTGTCGGCTACGTTTCCTTTAGATGCTGAAAATCATCTAAATGAAGCTGATGAGTGAAGGTGAAATATATCAGCAGCTTCAACCAGCCAGCGATAGTGCCATCAACATTTAAACAAGCAGAAGAAGAAGAAACATGTAACTCACAGCAGGAGGTTTTTAAGGTCTGTCGGTTCACAAACAGTCTCATCTCTCTGTGTTCATCTTTACTCTGAAGTCTTCTTTAAGGAAATCTGATCACAGAACAGCAGCTCTGAACTTTGGAACAACTGAAGTCAAACATTAACAGACTGTATAAATCTTTTTCAGCTGAATCATGAAGTCTGATCATAGTTTTATTATTTGTCTTTTTCACCAATTATATTCCAACAACAAAAAGTTTTTTTCACCAAGGAATATGGAGGAAAAAAAAGAAACACAGTGCTCAGGTCCCAAGGTCCCAAGTTCAAAATATATAAATAAATATATATATAAATATCAGCAGTCACATCAAATCAATCACCAAAACAGCCTTCTATCAGCTTAAGAACATATCCAGAGTGAAGGGTTTTATGCCTCAAACAGACCAGGAGAAGTTGATTCATGCTTTCATCTCAAGTAGACTCGACTACTGTAACGGTCTTCTGACTGGACTCTCACAAAAAAGCATTAAACAGCTGCAGCTCATTCAGAACGCTGCAGCTCGAGTTTTAACCAGAACAAAGAGATCTGAGCACATTACTCCAGTTCTAAAGTCTTTACACTGGCTCCCAGTCAGTTCTAAAGTCTTTACACTGGCTCCCAGTCAGTTCTAAAGTCTTTACACTGGCTCCCAGTCACTTCTAAAGTCTTTACACTGGCTCCCAGTCAGCTATAGAATAGATTTTAAAGTTCTGCTACTGGTCTACAAATCACTGAATGGTTTAGGTCCAGAATACATGAATGACATGTTAGTAGAATATAAACCCAGTAGAGCTCTGAGATCTACTGACTCAGGTCAGATAGTTGAGCCCAGAGTTCAAACTAAACATGGTGAAGCAGCTTTTAGCTGTTATGCTGCACACAACTGGAACAAACTACCAGCAGAACTGAAATCAGCCCCAACAGTGAACATTTTTAAATCCAGGTTAAAAACACTTCTCTTCTCCTGTGCTTACGATTGAGCTCTTCTAAAGCACTTTACATTTTAATCTTTCATTTGCACTCTTTGTCCTTTTAATGATTTTAAAGCTAATTTATTATTTTATGCTGCAATCATTTTATTTATGTCTTTCTATTTTTCTGTACTTTGTTTTTATTATGGGGGGGGGGGGGGGGTTTAATTGTATGTTTTAAGTTTCTCAAATTACATGTTTTTCTGTTTTATGTAAAGCACATCGAATTGCCATTGTGTATGAAATGCGCTATATAAATAAAGCTGCCTTGCCTTGCCTTGCCTATGTATATAAATATAAAAGAATCACTAAAAACTTAACATCCAGACTAAGACTAAGAGTTCAAGTCATAGCCCATAGCAGAGCCTCATAAAGTACCATAAAGGGAATGGACAGTAAAACCATGCAGCAATCAAGGGCGCGGCATTGTTGAGCTGTTTATGAGCCTGACAGCATCCAGGAAGAAGCTGTTTCTCGTGATGGTGGTTCAAGACCTCCTGTCTGAGGGGGGGGGGGGTCTCACACACACTCCTTCTTATCTAATGCAGTATGAATCTTGTCCACTATATGTAAAAGGGCCATATAGACATGGTGTCATGGAGTTATTATCAGACTGAAAGCAGCCCTGCATTAAAACAGGAGGTCAGACTGAGATTCACCTGCTGGACAGATGAGAAAAAAACAACAGAACAGGTGTTTCTACCGTAAGGCTGCAGCAACCAATCACAACATATTCTTAACGATCAATAAACAGGTACACAGGATGTTTATTTGCTCAGATTTAAACTAAAAACTGTCGTAGTTTCGCTCGTCACAACATTAAAGCTATTCAGAGATGGGAGTTGGAGGCAAGGACCACCAGCAGGCAGTCAAAGAACTAAGCCGCTGAGATGAGGAGCCAGTGGCTGTGGGTTAAGAGAAAGGACTCCACCTGGGCCTCCAAGTGAGAAGATGGCATCTTGGGGTTGAGCCTGGGACGCCAGGATTCACTGCTGAACCCTCTGGAGGTGTCATGGACCTATCAGCAAAACATCAAGGAAGGAGGAAGGAGGGCGCCCACGTGACAACCCAGAGGATGCCGTCACTGACTTGGTCATCCCACACAGTCCTGGCAGCCTCATGTGTTCAACTAAGGGATAATAACATCCAGTCCATCCACACAATAGATCTGATCATCTGGTGGAAGTGCAGCTGAAAACAAGGGAAAGACCTTGTGACTGCTGAGAAAGTGCAGCTGGCAGGAGGGAACAGACCCCCACAGGGCAGCTACAGATTAGCTACCTATGGCAGTGGGATCGAGCATGGAAGGTGTATGGGTCCCAGTAACAGAGAGTGGGGGCAGAAGATGATTCATCAGCAGACAACCGAGCAAAGGACACAGGAACAGAGAAGATTATGAACTGGATGATCAGCAAACCTGAGGCTGCAGCAGCTGCAGTAGAGTGCAGGCTCCAGAGCTGCATATGTGGCTGGGCAAATGTTACATCCACCAAAGGCCTGAAAATACATCAGAGTAAGAAAGGGTGCCTGAAGAAGGGGGCAACTGGAATATTGGATCAACAGCTACTTTCTGAGAAGAAAGTCAAGTCAGTCGTCTCAGTTCAGCAGTAGGACAGAAACCACAGTCTGCAGGACATCAACAATCCTGTCCCAGTGGAGGGAGAACCAGGCACAGAAAAGAAACCTGAACCCAGCCATCTATGACCTGCAGAAAAGAAGATCTAGGGATGAAGGCCTTCCATCAAATCGCCAAAATCTTGTGAGACAGCATTGTGGACAGAGATCGACATGGACCTTTGCAACATCTTGGAGACGCTTAGAGGCACTACCATGAAGAAGCTGGAGAGGATAGGACAGGTAGTTTACACCTATGGAGTGAACCGGTTTGGAATTGTTGAGAGGAAGAAATCAGCCCGGAAACTAACCACCCTCGATAAGACTCAGAGGCAGAAAGAAACAGTTTGTCTAGTCTCAACTCAACTCAACTCAACTCAACTTTATTTATAAAGCACTTTAAACAACCACAGCTGAAACAAAGTGCTGTACATAAATACATAAAAACAACACAGGAAACGTAAAACAATTAACAGGAAATAAATACTAAGATAATTGTTTATTGTTTTTAAAACAAATTAAAAACAATAAAACAATAATTAAAACAAACAAACCATAAAACACTAAAACAGGAGCAGAGTCTCATGCACGGTTGAAAGCCAAGGAATAAAAATGGGTTTTAAAACGAGTTTTAAAAACAGACAGTGAGGAGGCTTGTCTAATATTTAAAGGAAGCTCGTTCCATAATTTAGGAGCAGCTACAGAAAAGGCTCTATCCCCTCTGAGCTTCCGCTTTGACCTCGGTACCTCCAGGAGCAGCAGATCAGCTGACCTGAGGCACCGAGCAGGAGCGTGGGGGTGAAGGAGCTCAAAGAGGTAGAGCGGGGCCAGTCCATTTAAAGATTTAAAAACAAATAAAAGAATCTTAAAATGGACTCTAAAGTGCACAGGTAGTCAGTGGAGGGATGCCAGGATGGGCGTTATGTGCTCCCTCTTACGTACTCCAGTTAAGAGGCGAGCGGCTGCATTTTGCACCAACTGGAGACGTGCGAGGGAGGACTGACTGACTCCAAAATAAAGTGCATTACAGTAATCCAGCCGAGATGTGATGAAGGCATGGATCACTGTTTCAAAGTGCTGTAGTGTGAGGAAGGGCTTTACTTTTGCCAGCTGTCTAATATGAAAAAAGCTGGACTTCACCACAGCACTAATTTGCCGATCCAATTTAAAATCACTGTCCATCTTAAAACCCAAGCTTGAGACTGTTGACTTAAAATAATCTGCCAAAGGACCCAAGTCAAATGGAGGGGGTTCACAAAGGCCACTGGGACCAAACACCATCTCATAGTCAGAGAAAAGAGGCTGCTGAAGAGACAATGGAGAAAGTTCACAGATGCGGAGAAAGAAGGCATAAACCTGCAGGCAGAGATCCACTCAGTGTCAAAAGCAGACCTCAAAAAACATCTGGAAAAGGCCTGCACAGACCACCGGCACCACAAAGTTGACCTTCAAGAGCACCAGCTAGACATCAGCCCACCCAGATGGAGTGAAGCAGTGAAAACGGTACATAGAGCAAGGACCTCATGAGCTCCAGGTGCCAACTGAGCATTTACGATGTCTTGCAGCAGTGCTGGAAAGGCAGCAGACGAATTTCAACTCCTTTCCTCCCCCTATCTCCTGCTGGCCGGCCACAGTATTTGTCCGGGAAGGTGAGAGTAAGGCCAGACTTGCCACTTCAAGACCAGATGCTGGAGGGCTAAGTGGGACACATGACTGGAAGCTGGCGGCAGACTTGGGCCAGTGGCTTTGCTTCCTGACTAAGATTGTGCCCATTTGACAACCCAGAGGATGCCATCACTCAGGACCTGAGTTGTGTTGTGGGTTAAGAGAAAAGACTCCAAGTGAGCAGATGGATAAACCGGGACGTCAGGATTCACTGCTGGTGTTGTGGACCTATCAGTGAAACATCAAGGAAGGAGGAAGGAGGGTGCCCACCTGACAAGCCAGAGGATGCCATCACTCACTTGGTCAACCCACAGTGTCCTGGCAGCCTCACGTGTTCAACTAAGTGATGATAACATCCAGTCCTACACAATAGATCTTCACAGAGCAGCAGAGCAACTTCAATGCAGTACAGTTTCCCTCTGTCTGATAACTGCATGATGGGTAAAAACCTTCAGTCTTAATGTGAGCAACAGACACTGCTCCTTCTTGTTAGTCACATGTTTGTTATTCTCTCATTAGTTCAGTTTGTATTTGAGTCCTGTTCAGTTTAGTTCTGGTGGATCTGGTCTCCTGGTTGGATCCAACCAGTCGTAAACCCGTAGACCAGTAAACACAAACCCTCTCCGGTAGTCGTCTAACTCTGGGAGGATGTCTGGTTTTTCAGCTGAGCCTTCAAACCTGCTGCCATAAGTCTCTCAGCTCTCAGGCAGCTCAGGATCTGGTCCTCACTGTGTTGGACCTGCTGCTCCAGTCTGATGGTCCTCCTGAGCCTGAACTGGACCAGTCCCTGCTGAGCTGGTCCTGCTGTCCAGACTGACACTGACCATCTGTCCTAGTTTAGAGGGAAAAATCACTATTTGGTGGAGCTGTTAACAACTCATAGACATCTGAAATGTGAGCCGACTACACACTGCTTTTTGGTTTCATCTTTAACAATGTGTTGTATTTTAAAAGCTTGTTATATTCTCCATTGTGTCAGTAAAGTGAGGATGCTTTCAACAATAATGTCATGAATAGTTTTTATTGATGATGATCAGATCAAATACATGTGAGAAGCACAAAAACACTGTGGGCTTCCACAGCTGGACAGATGTTATTAGATTGAAACATGAATAGAGCTGCATGCTGCTCATTGGATCCTGACAGTAACAACAGCAGAGTCAGCTGACACTAATCAATGAATCATGTAGAAGGAAAAATAACTGAGTGTTTGAGTTGAAGACAGATCTGCTTCACAGTGCAGAGTGTGTGTGATGTTTGATTTCAGCAGCTGATCTTCAGTCAGCAGAGTTTCTGTCCACAGGAGCGACTCTCCCTCCTACAGAGGAACCAGAGAGACTCTCCCTCCTACAGAGGAACCAGAGAGACTCTCCCTCCTACAGAGGAACCAGAGAGACTCTCCCTCCTACAGAGGAGACAGAGAGACTCTCCCTCCTACAGAGGAACCAGAGAGACTCTCCCTCCTACAGAGGATACAGAGAGACTCTCCCTCCTACAGAGGAACCAGAGAGACTCTCCCTCCTACAGAGGAGACAGAGAGACTCTCCCTCCTACAGAGGACACAGAGAGACTCTCCCTCCTACAGAGGACAGAGAGAGACTCTCCCTCCTACAGAGGAACCAGAGAGACTCTCCCTCCTACAGAGGAACCAGAGATGCTGAACCAGACCAGACCCCAAACCCAGCATACAGAGGTTCAGTGAATGTGGTGTTGAAGGTGTGGAGGTGGATCAGTGTATCAGAGGAGACTCTGTAGAAGGACAGAGTGCCAGCAGGACAGTCCACGTACACTGCTACTCTGTTAGAGACAGAGGAGGAGGAGGAGGAGGAGGAGATGGATGTTTCTCTGTTATTGTGCCAGACAAAATAACGACCAGCAGAGCACTCCAGACTCCAGGACTGATCGTTCCCTCCAAACCTACAGTCATCACTGTTTCCTTTCCTGCTGATTCCTCTGTAATTCACTGATATATAAACGCTTCCTCTCCACTTCACCTCCCAGTAACAGCGACCAGTCAGATCATTTCTACACAGCAGCTGAGGACAGGAGCCAAATCTGTCTGGATGATCAGGATATGACTGAACCTCCGTCACATAGGTCACCTTCCTGTTGTTGTCAGACAGTTTGAGTCTTCCGTTCATTGTGTTTGGATCCAGTTCCAGTTCACAGGCATCTGATGGAGAGAACGAGACACAATACAGCTGCAGTTTATCATCTGTTGATTTATTAACTACTTTACTGAAACCATTCAAACTTAAACCATCTCCATGACAACTGAGACACTCCATCACTGAGGAAGACCATGAGATGTGTCTGAAAGCTTTGGACATACAGAGTAAGTGAACCTTTAACAGTTCAGTTAGAACATGAACAGTCAACATGACAGTGATATTCAGTAATATT
Source organism: Scomber japonicus (assembly GCF_027409825.1). Classification (NCBI taxonomy): domain Eukaryota; kingdom Metazoa; phylum Chordata; class Actinopteri; order Scombriformes; family Scombridae; genus Scomber; species Scomber japonicus. The sequence continues at coordinate 35,754,939 of NC_070587.1, read as the reverse complement.
CATGTTTGTTCATCAGGTTTGGTGTAAAGTGAAGGTCTTTGCACATCAAGTCTGTTATTTTCATCTCAAACTGTCGATCCACAAACTTTTTTCCACTTATTTTACATATTTCGTCCATTTTTTCTCAAAGTTCTCATGAATCAAACTGAAAACACACTCACACTTCCTCACACCAGGTTTCAGTCTCTGCAGTCCACCATGGTCCATCCTGGAGGAAGAGACAAAGACACAATCAGCTTCATACACCTTCACTCATATCCACCATTAAACATGAACCACAGTCCCTCAGTTGGTGTCTGTCCATCTGTCCATACCTGAGAGTGTCCACCTGTCTGTCCATACCTGATAGTGTCCATCTGTCCATACCTGAGAGTGTCCATCTGTCTGTCCATACCTGAGTGTCCACCTGTCTGTCCATACCTGAGAGTGTCCACCTGTCTGTCCATACCTGAGACTGTCCACTTGTCTGTCCATACCTGAGAGTGTCCACTTGTCTGTCCATACCTGAGAGTGTCGGCCTGTCTGTCCATACCTGAGAGTGTCCACCTGTCTGTCCATACCTGAGAGTGTCCAGTCTCCAGTGTGGATCCTCCAGTCCAGCAGACAGAAGCTTCTCTCCTGAGTCTCCTGGATGATTGTAGCTCAGGTCCAGCTCTCTCAGATGGGAGGGGTTGGACCTCAGAGCTGAGGCCAGAGAAGCACAGCCTTCCTCTGTGATCAGACATCCTGACAGACTGAACACACACAACAGTTGATCTAATGAGCTTCAAAACATTCTCAACTCAATAAACAGGATTTTGTCCTTCAGGCCTTTATATTGACACTCAGCGCCCCCTGCTGTATGTTGGTGTCATGCAGATACATTTTAGGTTAGTAGAAGGAGAGAAAGCACATGTTTCTGCTGGAGGCTGCATTCTGATCTACGTTGGCAGAAGAAATGCCTTTTCAGTTAAATATTGTTCCACAGAATATCTAAAGAGGATTTCATAGAAATGTACTGATGTTTTAACTTATTTCTCATTCCAACAATATTCATTTCAACAATCATTTGATTAGGAAACTTAGTGTCTTCCATCATATTTATAATGTCATCTCATCTGTGTTGAAACATTTAAAAAATTAAATGTAAAGAAAATCATGATCAACATTTCCAGCAGATCTGCTTTTTATGTTTACCTGCATATAGAGAACATGACAGTAAAGAGCCGTCCACACTGAGAACGATAACTATAAATGTATAGTTTTAAAAGTGATTCTAACTACAGTGGATGGAGGAGTCCACGCCACAACTATAATGATAGAGGAGAAAGATATCGTTGGATCACTTTCAGAGTGATTTGATGAACGATAAAAACACTGACCGTCAATCACAACCCTTGTTTATTTATTTATTTATTTATTATAATGCAGCTTTGCTCCTCTCTCAGCATGGACTGACGCTGTAAACTGGAGCAGGATGACAGAGGTGATTTCTTTATTATTATCTATAGATGACAGGAACGTCTGTCTGTCTCTCGAACCGTTCATCCGATTGATTTCAAATGTGACAGGTGTTTTGCTACAGGCACGAGTATGCTACAGTAAGCTATAAGGATCACAATCAGAGAGGCTATAAGGACCAGAATTAGAGAGACTATAAGGACCAGAGTTAGAGACTATAAAGGACCAGAGTTAGAGGCTATAAGGACCAGAGTTAGACTATAAGGACCAGAGTTAGAGAGACTATAAGCACCAGAGTTAGAGAGACTATAAGGACCAGAGTTAGATTATAAGGACCAGAATTAGAGAGGCTATAAGGACGAGAGTTAGAGAGGCTATAAGGACCAGATTTAGAGAGACTATAAGGACCAGAGTTAGACTATAAGGACCAGAATTAGAGAGGCTATAAGGACCAGAGTTAGACTATAAGGACCAGAATTAGAGAGGCTATAAGGACCAGATTTAGAGAGACTATAAGGACCAGATTTAGAGAGACTATAAGGACCATGGTTAGACTATAAGGACCAGAATTAGAGAGGCTATAAGGACCAGAGTTAGACTATAAGGACCAGAATTAGAGAGGCCATAAGGACCAGATTTAGAGAGACTATAAGGCAGCACAGGACCAGAGTTAGAGAGGCTAACGTGAAATACACTTAAGACCCTCAAAAAAATGGATGAAACTGAAAACACTTGGAATAGCCCAGGCTACTTTGGACAGTCTTTAGACTTTGAATAAACAAGCAATTGGCCTAATAGTCCCGAATTTAAGGATGTTTCAGAATCCCACACATGCAAAGCACAACCAGCTGCAAACACCAAGTGGCAGACAGAACGTAAACTTTTGTTGTGTAATTGTAACAATGAGTATTCAGAACACATCAAACCAACAATATAGTAAAATCACACTCAAAAGCACAGGCTGCTCTAGTTACAAAGATGCTGGAACTTTGTTCTCTATTATAATGTAAAAACAACAAAGTTAGTGGATGTTTGGAAGCAGATCTTTGCTCATACTGTGTGTCACTGCTGCAGTTTGCACTTTTACACACCGTGCTTTAACATGTGCTGCAGCTCAGTTTGGTCTGTAAATACTGAAACATCACAGCAACTAGTGTCTGAAATACTTCTGATCAACACACTGAATCAACACACACCTCTGAACTCTGCTGCTTTGCTTTTTATTTCTCCGTACAACATACAGCAGTAACAGCTCAACAGTAATTAGCTGCAAGCAACACTGGGGCACAGGACAGATACCGCTGTTTACAGGATGTTATCATTCTTAGTGTGGACGGCCTTTAATTGTCCATCCATCCATCTTCATCCACTTATCCGGGGTCGGGTCGCGGGGGCAGCAGCCTAAGCAGGGAAGCCCAGACTTCCCTCTCCCCAGCCACTTCGTCCAGCTCTTCCTGGGGGACCCCGAGGCGTTCCCAGGCCAGCCGAGAGACATAGTCTCTCCAGCGTGTCCTGGGTCTTCCCTACCGGTGGGACGTGCCCTGAACACCTCACCAGGGAGGCGTCCGGGAGGCATCCTGATTAGATGCCCGAACCACCTCATCTGGCTCCTCTCGACGTGGAGGAGCAGCGGGTCTACTCCGAGCTCCTCCCAGATAACTGAGCTTCTCACCCTATCTCTAAGGGAGAGCCCAGCCACCCTACGGAGGAAGCTCATGTCGGCCGCTTGTACCCGCGATCTCGTTCTTTCGGTCACGACCCAAAGCTCATGACCATAGGTGAGGGTAGGAACGAAGATCGACTGGTAAATCGAGAGCTTCGCCTTTCGGCTCAGCTCCCTCTTCACCACAACGGATCTGTGCAGAGTCCGCATTACTGCAGACGCCGCACCGATCCGCCTGTCGATCTCCCGTTCCATCCTTCCCTCACTGTGAACAAGACCCCGAGGTACTTGAACTCCTCCACTTGAGGCAGAATCTCATCCCTGACCCGAAGAGTGCACTCCACCCTTTTCCGGTTGAGGACCATGGCCAAACCGATCCAGTGAGAGCTGGAGGTCACGGTCTGATGAAGCCAACAGGACCACATCATCCGCAAAAAGCAGTGACCCAATCCTGAGGTCACCAAACCGGACCCCCTCAACGCCCTGGCTGCGCCTAGAAATCCTGTCCATAAAAATTATGAACAGGATCGGTGACAAAGGGCAGCCCTGGCGAAGTCCAACCCTCACCGGAAACAAGTCCGACTTATTGCTGGCAATGTGCACCAAGCTCTGACACCGGTCATACAGGGAACGGACGGCCCTTATCAGGGGGTCCGATACCCCATACTCCCGGAGTACCCCCCCACAGGATCCCCCGAGGGACACGGTCGAATGCCTTCTCCAAGTCCACAAAACACATGTGGACTGGTTGGGCAAACTCCCATGCGCCCTCAAGGATCCTGCAGAGGGTGTAGAGCTGGTCCACTGTTCCACGGCATGGACGAAAACCACACTGCTCCTCCTGAATCCGAGGTTTGACTATCCGACGGACCCTCCTCTCCAGCACCCTCGAATAGACCTTACCAGGGAGGCTGAGGAGTGTGATTCCCCTGTAATTGGAACACACCCTCCAGTCCCCCTTCTTAAAAAGAGGGACCACCACCCCAGTCTGCCAATCCAGAGGCACTGCCCCCGATGTCCACGCGATGCTGCAGAGTCGTGTCAACCATGACAGCCCCACAACATCCAGGGCCTTGAGGAACTCGGGCCGGATCTCATCCACCCCCGGGGCCCTGCCACCGAGGAGCTTTTTAACCACCTCGGCAACCTCCGCCCCAGAGATAGGAGAGCCCACACCCGAGTCCCCCGGCCCTGCTTCCTTACCAGAAGGCGTGTTGGTGGGATTGAGGAGGTCTTCGAAGTATTCCTTCCACCGATCCACAACGTCCTGAGTCGAGGTCAGCAGGGCACCGTCCCCACCGTACACAGTGTTTACGGCGCACTGCTTCCCCCTCCTGAGACGCCGGATGGTGGTCCAGAATCTCTTTGAAGCCGTCCGGAAGTCTTTTTCCATGGCCTCACCGAACTCCTCCCATGTTCGGGTTTTTGCCTCAGCGACCGCCCTAGCTGCGCTCCGCTTGGTCTGCCGGTACCTGTCTGCTGCCTCCGGAGTCCTACAGGCCAAAAAGGCCCTATAGGACTCCTTCTTCAGCTTGACGGCATCCCTCACCGCCGGTGTCCACCAGCGGGTTCGAGGATTGCCGCCCCGACAGCACCGACCACCTTGCGGCCACAGCTCCGGTCAGCCGCCTTAACAATGGAGGCACGGAACATGGCCCACTCGGACTCAATGTCCCCTGCCTCCCCCGGTACGTGGTCGAAGCTCTCCCGGAGGTGTGAGTTGAAACTCTCTCTGACAGGAGACTCTGCCAGACGTTCCCAGCAGACCCTCACAATGCGTTTGGGCCTGCCAGGTCTGACCGGCATCCTCCACCACCATCGGAGCCAACTCACCACCAGGTGGTGATCAGTTGACAGCTCCGCCCCTCTCTTCACCCGAGTGTCCAAGACATGCGGCCGCAAGTTCGACGACACGACTACAAAGTCAATCATCGAACTGCGGCCTAGGGTGTCCTGGTGCCAAGTGCACATATGGACACCCTTATGCTTGAACATGGTGTTCGTTATGGACAATCCGTGACGAGCACAGAAGTCCAATAACAGAACACCGCTCGGGTTCAGATCGGGGGGGCCGTTCCTCCCAATCACACCCTTCCAGGTCTCACTGTCGCTACCAACATGGGCGTTGAAGTCCCCCAGCAGAACGAGGGAATCCCCAGGGGGAGTGTTTTGCCTTTAATTGTGCTCCATATTAGACTTCTCATGACAGAAACACATATCCTGACTCACATGTTGGTGTGGAAAGAGTTTTACTTACTGTATACTTGATGTTACATCACTTCAGCTCAGACAGTACACTCTTCATGTAAACTATAAACTGGGGAGAAGCCATAAATATTATGTTATATACACAGTAATAAAACTGACCTGAGAGCTTCCAGTCCACAGTGTGGACTCTCCAGTCCAGCAGAAAGCTGCTTCACTCCTGAATCCTGCAGGTCATTGTGACTCAGGTCCAGATCTCTCAGACTAGAGGACTGGGAGCTGAGAACTGAGGACAGAGCTGCACAGCTTCTCTTTGAAAGGTTACAGTCATTCAACCTGGAGAAGAATTTTAATAAGTTAATTCACAGATCCAAAATATAAAGACAATAAAAGCTTGGTGGGTAAACTTTGACAGACAGTTGAATTCTGACCTGAAGGTTTCCAGTCCGCAGTGTGGACTCTCCAGTCCGACAGAAAGCTGCTTCACTCCTGAATCCTGCAGGTCGTTGTTACTAAGGTCCAGATTTCTCAGACTAGAGGACTGGGAGCTGAGAACTGAGGACAGAGCTGCACAGCTTCTCTCTGAGAGGTTGCAGCCACTCAACCTGGAGAAGAATCAACAGAACAAAAGAATTGCAAACATTACTTTTCTTCATTGAGCAAAGATTAAACTACATTAATCTGGATAGTTCTGTGTGCACCTACAGAGCTTTGTTGGAGGCTTTGACCACTGGCAGCAGCCTCAGAAGAGCCTCCTCTGAAGCAGAGTATTTCTTCAGGTCAAACACATCCAGATCTTTTTCTGATGACAGTAAGATGAAGACCAGAGCTGACCACTGAGCAGGAGACAGTTTATTTGTGGAGAGACTTCCTGATCTCAGGGACTGTTGGATCTCCTCCACTAGAGAACGATCATTCAGTTCATTCAGACAGTGGAACAGATTGATGCTTCTCTCTGCAGACACATTCCCACTGATCTTCTTCTTGATGTACTCGATTGCTTCCTGATTGGTCTGTGAGCTACTTCCTGTCTGTGTCAGCAGACCTCGTAGGAGAGTCTGATTGGTCTGCAGTGAAAGACCCAGGAGGAAGCGGAGGAACAAGTCCAGGTGTCCATTTGGACGCTTTAAGGCCTCGTCCACAGCACTCTGGTAGAAACGTGTTGATTTGTCTCTGAACACTTCAGGCCACCTGGATGTTGTTTGTTGTTCTTCCAGCAGATTGACTCCAGACTTGATGAATGTCAGATGGACATGAAGAGCAGCCAGAAACTCCTGAACACTCAGATGGACGAAGCAGAACACCTTGTCCTGGTACAGCCCTCTCTCCTCTTTAAAGACCTGTGTGAACACTCCTGAGTACACTGAGGCTGCTCTGATATCGATGCCACACTCTGTCAGGTCTGATTCATAGAAGATCAGGTTGCCTTTCTGCAGCTGCTCAAAAGCCAGTTTTCCCAGAGACTCAATCATCTTCCTGCTCTTCTTACTCCAGTGTGGATCTGTCTCAGCTCCTCCATCATACTTGATGTTCTTCAGTTTGGACTGAAGCACCAGGAAGTGGATGTACATCTCAGTCAGGGTCCTGGGCAGCGCTCCTCCCTCTCTGCTTTTCACCACATCGTCCAGAACTGTAGCAGTGATCCAGCAGAAGACTGGGATGTGGCACATGATGTGGAGGCTTTGTGATATCTTGATGTGGGAGATGATGGTGCTGGCCTGCTCCTCATCTCTGAATCTCTTGCTGAAGTACTCCTCCTTCTGTGGGTCAGTGAACCCTCTGACCTCTGTCACCATGCCAACACACTCAGGAGGGATCTGATTGGCTGCTGCAGGTCGTGTGGTTATCCAGAGGCGAGCAGAGGGAAGCAGTTTCCCCCTGATGAGGTTTGTCAGCAGCACATCCACTGAGGTGGACTCTGTAACATCAGTCAGGATCTCATTGTTGTGGAAGTCCAGAGGAAGTCGACACTCATCCAGACCGTCAAAGATGAACACAACCTGGAACTCTTCCAACCTGCAGATTCCTGCTTCTTTGGTTTCAGTAAAGAAGTGATGAACAAGTTCCACCAAGCTGTACCTTTTCTCTTTCAGCACATTCAGCTCTCTGAAAGTGAATGGAAATGTGAAGTGTATGTCCTGGTTGGCTTTGTCTTCAGCCCAGTCCAGAGTGAACTTCTGTGTTAAGACTGTTTTCCCAATGCCAGCCACTCCCTTTGTCATCACTGTTCTGATTGGTTCATCTCTTCCATGTGAGGCTTTAAAGATGTCTTCGTGTCTGATTGTTGTTTCTGGTCTGTCTGGTTTCCTGGATGCTGTTTCAATCTGTCTGACTTCATGTTCGTCATTGATCTCTGCAGTCCCTCCCTCTGTGATGTAGAGTGGTGTGTAGATCTGATTCAGAAAGGTTGGGTTTCCTGCTTTAGCGATCCCCTCAAACAGACACTGGAACTTCTTCTCCAGGTTAGACTTGAGTTTACGTCGACACTCTGGAGCAAAAGTTCCTGAACGAACAAACAACAAATGAAATCAGTGAGTGGATCCTACAGAAAGTCTAGAAATCTGAACATGTTAGTTTTTCCTCCTCCATCAGTTTTATTCAGCTCATCAGTGGAGGACAAACAACCTCTGATCTGATGCAGATGTGTGCAACATATTTACAGCAGAGTTTGAAATATAAACCTCTCCCATGTTGCCTCCATTTCCTCTCCATCATGTTAAATCTGTTAAAATCCTCTTACTGCTGTGCAGACAGTCAGCCAGCTCCTCCTGCTTCATTCTCCTCAGGAAGTGCAGTGTGATCTTCAGAAATGCCTCTCTGCTGCTCCTCCTCCTCTGCTCTTCCTCCTCACCGTCCAACACCTCGTCATCCTCACTCTGACTCTCTAAGCATTCTGGGTCATCTGGACTCAGAATCCTCTGGACTCTCTTCAGCTCGTTCTTCACAAAAGTGAGGATGTTCTCCTCCAGCAGCTGGAACAGAAAGATAAAGTGAACATTTCATTTAAACTGGTAGAACACAACATGTGATTCATGTGTCAGTCTGAAGGCCTGCTGGTCTAAACAGAGCAGCATGGACACTGTTAGGACCTGAATGCTACTTTACTATTTCATCTGTGGTTGATGGAGTTAATAGTAAAAGGTGTGTTTGTACATGTACACACCATAAATATGGAGTCCAGCTGTGTTTGATGCTGCTGTGCAGACTGATCACTGGGAACCTCTGAGCTCTGCTGCTGAAGTCTGTGGAGAAAACATCACGTTTAAGGACATTTAATGACTCAAATCTGCACTCAGCTTATTAAAGATGTTCAGTCATGATGACTCAATGAACTCCTGTAAATGCTGCTCTGATTACTGGATGTTAAATTCTTACCTTCCATCAGCAGGTTGTCCATCTTTAAAGAAAAGAGGAGGCCCCATAGACCAGTCACTCTTCATGGACACACAGCTGGGTTCAGGAGAGTCTGCTCTCTGCTGCTGCATCCTGATATGAATAAAGAAGTGAAAAAAGTATGTAGTTAACATCAAAGAACTGCTGCCCAGCTTCACTGAGTCTCTGCTGTCCAGCTTCACTGAGTCTCTGCTGCCCAGTCAGCTCCAAAAACATAAGCCCCCCTGCTGAAGTTTCCCCAAAGTTTCTGTCCTGAGCAGCTCTTTCAGCCTCCAGAGTGGTCCTGCCCATCTGTCCTGCCTTCTTTCTCCTCTTTGTTTTCCCCCTCCTGACAGCCTTGAGCGACTGTCATGATTTCAAACCCACCTGTTCACCTGCTGCCACTGTGTAATTCCCCCATCAGCTCCTCACTACATATACTGCTCTCACTCATTTTCTTTCATTCTAGACACTAGATTGTGATGATGTTCCTGTCTGTCCCCTTAATAATAATAATAATAATAATAATAATAATAACTTTATTTTGTATAGCGCCTTCATGAAACCCAAGGTCCCTTCATTTAGCCGGCAAAAGCCTGCAGGAACAAGTGCCTTTTCAACAATGATTTAAAAGAACCCAGAGTTGGTGCTTGGCGAATATTATTCCCAGCCAAAGTGAAAACATCACCCTCAAATGTGGTGGTAGCAGGTACAGTGACTTCCTTAATCGGGATGTTGGCACGATGGATCACAGCCAGCCCCTCACCACCCCTTCAGAGCGGGGCTTCTGTAAATAAACATAGCTCGGTGGAGTGGCTTGATTTAAAGCAAAAAAAGTCCTGCTTTTTCTGCCAAGTCTCTGTCAAGCAGATGATGTAAATCTTGTTACCTGTTTCTGCTGGTTTCAACCTTATTTGAACTGCTTTCCCTTTATGGTCTGTAAGCCTGTCTGTTGGTTTCTGAGCATTAAAGCTGTTTCTATTTAACCTGTCTGTGGTGTTTGTGCCTGGTTCACCTGCTCCACCCCACATAACACAAGAGGTTTATTCAGCCCAAACAGCCAATGGATCATTTTTAAATTCTTACCTTCCATCAGCAGGTTGTCCATCTTTAAACTTAATAGGACGATCCATAGAGAAGTCACTCTTCATGGACACACAGCTGGGTTCAGGAGAGTCTGCTCTCTGCTGCTGCATCCTGATATGAATAAAGAAGTGAAAAAAGCATGTAGTTAACACCAAAGAACTGCTGCCCAGCTTCACTGAGTCTCTGCTGCCCAGTCAGCTCCCAAAACATCAGCGCCCCCTGCTGAGGTCCTCCTGTCTCTTGGTCTCCTTTCTACGTGGCTTTGTTGACACCTTGGTCTCCAACGTTTCTGTCCTGAGCAGCTCTTTCAGCCTCCAGAGTGGTCTTGTCCATCTGTCCTGCCTTCTTTCTCCTCTTTGTTTTCTCCCTCCTGACCAGCCTGGAGGGACATTTAGGTGCTGTCCCTTGAGGGGGCGACTGTCACGATTCCTGTTTAAGCTCTGTTTGTGTTGTCCTGTCTGTTTCTGTCCCTGCCTTCAGTTTCAAACCCACCTGCTCACCTGCTGCCACTGTGTAATTCCCTCATCAGCTCCTCACTACATATACTGCTCTCACTCATTTTCTTTCATTCTAGACACTAGATTGTGATGCTGTTCATGTCTGTTCCTGTTCCTCTTGTTACCTGTTCCTGCTGGTTTCAACCTTATTTGAACTGCTTTCCCTTTATGGTCTGTAAGCCTGTCTGTTGGTTTCTGAGCATTAAAGCTGTTTCTATTTAACCTGTCTGTGGTGTTTGTGCCTGGTTCACCTGCTCCGCTCCACATAACACAGGAGGTTTATTATTTCAATTCTTACCTTCCATCAGCAGGTTGTCCATCTTTAAAGAAAAGAGGAGGCCCCATAGACCAGTCACTCTTCATGGACACACAGCTGGGTTCAGGAGAGTCTGCTCTCTGCTGCTGCATCCTGATACAAACAAACAACAAATCAAAGAGTTTATAAATATGAATTTTGAGCAGACTATCAGCAGCTGAAGTTGTAGAAGCAGAATGAAAATCAGTAAGAAGACAGTGGATGAGAAACGTTTTCCTGTTCATCAAACTCTCATCTGATGAAAGATGCTGTCTCATCTTAGTTGATTAGTTGACTAATCAGTGGTTGAGCTCTTTGTTAACTCACAAAGTTAGTAGTTCATTCTGAGTTATTGTGACTTATTATTCAGTAGTTGAGTGTCAGATGTGACAGTGAGTGTGAATAATGATGGTGGAGTGATGTGAGTGGAGAACAGTGATGGACAGTTAGAGATCCTCATCTCACCTCTGAGCTTTGGTCTGGCTGTCATGTTCCCCACATCGAGGGCGTTTAGAGGGAGGGGCTCCCTCCTCTCTGTCCTCACACTGATCCATAGCAGAGAAACACCTTCACACAAACACAACAACATGCTCATTCATTACAACCAGCTGCACATCACACAGGTCTGCACTGCTGTCTAACATCCTGTCATTATTCATTCCACCACCAGATGGAGCCACAGTAACAAACTATTTAAAGACTTTCACTCAGCTTTAATGTTTAATAACTTAGTTTGTGAATGTTCCTCTGACTTTTCATTTGCCTGATTAAATAACTGAATATCATGAATGAAAAGATGTTTTCAACAGTATTTCTGTCACCTTCTTTTAACACATTTCATAGTATATTATTATATGGCTTTTATTACCTGTTAATCATTAACCGTCCCACTTGTCAAACAAACTCTTTCTGTTGGACTGTGGACTGTTGTAACTGTGGATTAGTTATTATAATAACTGTCATAATGTTTGTCAGGTTCAAGATGACTGAATGAGGTGACCTTTGATACGACCAATTAAATGAATCAAACACACAATGAGTGTCATCGTATCCAAACCCTTTAACAGCCAGGTTCAGTTGTTGGGCAGGGTGCTGTACCGTTTGAAAATGACCCAAAAGAGTCTAATCTTTATATTATATGGAGTAATATTCACATTATTATTAGTAATAGTGTGACAGAGTTCACACATGAACAGCTAACTGCTCAGTAACACTTTAAAAACATGCAGCACTGACAAAATCACTTGATACAAACAGCTGAAATACACAGGCAGGAATGGAGGCTCCTAATAAAGCTTTGAACCCAAAAATAGAGAAAAGAAAACAGCAGCACACTCTCAGAAGAGTGAACTGCTGGATTATAAAAAAAGGATTAGAAACAAAGGTACTCTAACCAAACTGTGACAAACTATATTCCACTTGGAGATGGTCCTATAATAAATATAAAATGAGGCTATAATCAGTAAGTTGAATAAAATGATGAAAGCTTTACTTCATATAACTAGCAGCCAAACCAGCGGCCTGCTTAATGTCGTGATGACGTCATTAGTGCCACGGGTGCTCAGCTTCGAGGCACTCCACTCCAGAAGGGAGAGGAGTGCCTCGGTGCAAAGCCCAGAGGCAACTATTAATCTTCTCCACACTTATTAAACTTCTTCCGCCGTTTTTCGGCGCGTAACTCCTCCTGCAGCTTTGAGAAAACCCCGACAATATATACATCAAAACGTGCGGCTCGATCGGGAAAGAGGTGCTATGACTTTTGGTGTTGAAATTCCAATTATTCCCAACGGGGGAAAATCTCCATTGAAAATGAATGGGAATTTATTTTTAAAACCACAAAATTTCACCTTTTCTCAGAGTCACCTAGCTCGCTCATACCTACTCGTAGAAACGTGAATCAAGCTTTAAAACGGAGGAAAACTGGAAAAATACCAAACTGTTTTTACATAACATGTAAACTTTTCAAACTATGAGCAGTAAAACGAGAAGTGGAAATCACTTTTTCTTCAAAGTTAGAGTGGAAGCGGCAGTTAGCTTGAGTGTGAGAAGCAGTAAAAAATAACCTTAATTTTTATTTTTAACTCGAGCTCACGGCTAAACCGTAAAAAGCAGACAAATAATTTTTGGTCAAAATATAGACATAGGTGTTGGGATTCATAAAATGTGACGTTGACAGGCGGGGTCTGCACAAAATTTAAACGGGGGACCGAGACTGGCAGCAATACCTGTCTCACTCCCCATTGACTCTAATGTAATCATCTTCTTTTTTCAAGAGAATCTCACTCTGTGTTCACACTGAGCTTACTCTCTCATTTTAATCAATCAATCAAATCGCCGTAGCAACCGCAGGGTCTTAGCTGCCCTTAGCAACCTGTCGCTGGGCAGAAACTGACCTACCTTTTTGTGATTGGCTAATTCTACCTGTCTGTCTGTTTGTTTTCTCTCTCTCTATATATATATACATATGAATTATATTGACACTCTTACTGCTCAAATGCAGGCTGGTGTGTGTGTGTGTGTGTGTGTGTGAGTGTGTGCTAACAGGGTATGTGTGAAGCATAAAGTGCTGTAGTGTCGTGCTTAGAGTTAGTGCATGTTGCTACTGCCTTGTGCTCTGTGTGCTACTCTCTGCTTACATCTACTGTTACACTTGATACTGACCAGTAAGATGTACTTAATACTGCCACAGTAAAAGTTACTTAGTGTTATATGATCAGGGTGACTTTTGAACACTGGAAGTAAATCGTGTCCTCGCAGCAGCCCCGTGACACTCAACATGTCCCTGTAATTTTCTCGTTATATCTGCGATCAGTTCTGTGTAAACCTTCATTACAGTGATACGGAGAGATGTCTCTGCTTTCTACAGGGTTAAATACATTTCTCACTTTACATCATATTCATCATAGTTTTATTAATACACTGCCTACCTCGTCCTCGCGCTGCGTCCGCTTCACTTCCGTGTTTACAGACAGGTAAATGAACTCACCTGGATGCGCGTGATCTGCGTGCACGTCGCTGTCAGCCTGATGACGTCAGTGTTGAAGCTCTTGTGTTGTGGAAATGTTTCAGGTATTGCAACTTCTTAATGGTTCAATATGAACCTTTTATACAGTCTATGATATTAACACAGACACAAAGTGAACATTAGTTGGCTCATCCTATAAACAGTGTGTTTCTTGGAGAAGTTACATAACCAAGAACAAATATATTAGAATAATGTTCAAGTTACAACACTAAACCCAGGAAGATTGTTTTATCTATTTATGGAGAAATTAACTGGTTTAAAACTTTTTAATAATTGGAGACAAGTTGTGTCTGAATAATAAAGTTAAAGAAGTTTCCTGTCAAACTTGGCATCGTATATATATCCAGTAAAAAAGACATTAGAGAGATATTATTATAGATGTTGACTCTGCTGACTTCTGTGGTGTAGAAGAAGAAACAATATCATTTATGTTTTCACTGTGTAACCAGTAAAATATTTTGGGTCGATGTATAAAATGTTATAATGAGAAAAACTAATAAGACATTTAATCTCAGAGATAGAAATGTTCTTTTACACTTTGCTATTTACATTAGAAGAAATGGACTGACTCTAAGCTGAACTTTGGACACAGTTAAGGACATTAAAAACAAAAAGGCAATGAAAATAAATTATATTTTTGAAAAATACCTCATGTGATTGTTTCCCTGGTTTGTTTGTATATATTGTTTGTGTTTATTATTATTATTATTATTATTATTATAATGATTAAAGGCTTAAAAAATAAATGTTTCAGGTTAAATACACTGCACTCTGAGAAAGGAAGTGTTAAAAAATGACACTAAAAATGTGTTGTTACATATTTGATTTCAACCCAATTGTGTAAAAATATCTACAAAAGCTAAACATACTTTTTTTATTATTATCATTCTATAGTTTTATTCCTTATTGGTCTATTTCTTGTCTTTAAGTCTCTTTCTTGATCTAGTTTTAATCCAGCTTTTATTAAACTTCTATTTTACTTATGTTTTGTCTTTATAATCTAATACAACCTCATTTTATCTAATAAACATTTTAATTTATTCTCTCTTATTTTACTTATTTATTTCATGATTTTTATCTAATTAATTTGTTCCCCCACATATTTTATTGACATTTTTATAGCGTTTTTATTTTCTTCTGTGCATTGGTCTCCAGTTTTCTCTTTAAATTGTTCTTTGTTTTGTTCCTTTTTAAAATGATTACTAGCCTATTAGTATTTTTCTCTTTTTTTTAAATGTGTCATTTGTTCTGTCTCATTATCAGCTTGTCAATCAAATAAGTGTAAAGACATAAAGCCTACTACACTAGTCTGTATGAAAGCTGCTGTATAAATAAAGTTTGATTGATTGATACTAACAGCCTAGCAACAGCCCGGCAACAGGGGTCGCGCGAGCACACTTTTTTCTGCCCTACCTGTCTCTGATTGGCCAGTACTTGTTGTCGCGAGGTATGAGATTCTGAATCCTGCCCAGCAACAGGGGGCGCTGTTTCCCTGGTTACGTACCTTCCCGCCAGAGAAGAAGTCAAGGCTGTTGGGCTGATGCTACTACTGTCTAACGTGTAGGTAAGTGTTCATTACTATTTGATTTATTTGCTTTAATGAAATGAAATATGTCAACGTTTGGGAAGCATGTGGAATTTGGTGTTTATCTAGTAAATGTGAGGATTTTTGAGTTAGTTACTTGAGCAAGTAAGTAAACGTTTCCAGTTATCCACGGTTATCATAAGAGTCAATATTAATAATATTGAAGGTTGAATATGTAGAATATTTTTTTAAATAATAATAATAATAATACAACCACGGGGCGTTTTGAGGGGTACAGAATGAAAGTATTGCTTTTCCATTAAAAAAAATTTAGTCTGAATTAATATTTTTTAAATTATTTTACGGGTTCGACAATGACGTTCTGTGTACATTGTACCAGCTAATTAACGGTTCAAAGGGAAACTGAACAATACATCCAGAGCATCTGTGACTCAAATAATAAGAAAGCTGTCAAAACATATAATTTGTGCTCTTTATTGACTGTATTTATTTGAATAACCCCCCTGGCTGCTGTTCATTGCTTTGTAATGTACATTAATAACTGCTTTTGTAATGACTTATTATTGTCAATAAAACTAATTAACGGCCGGAAGTGCGGGTTGCCAGGGTTGTCTGTTGTTCCGGAGCAGCTGCTGTAGACTGGCACTGGGTGAAATGGAGTTGTAAACAAGCAGAGCCGTGTTGGACTCACTAAAACCAGCGTTTTTTGCTCTCAAGTACAACTTTTCATCACAAAACTTTGAAGGTAAGACAGAATATCTGTTAGTCGCTGTAAATAAGTGGTTGTTTACCTTTGTATTCTTTGGCTGCTGGTTCACTGAGTTTTTGTCATAGCGCAATAATAGTGGTACTATGTGCAATGGAAATGTGGAGAGTGGGTTGACTTTCTGACGCTATTCGGATTTTGATATTTGATCATTAATATGCTTGGTGTTTGAGTTGTGTTTGGTGTGTGTAAAAATGACTTATATGTGCTTGTAGCGGAGTTTCTTCTATTTAATTTGATGTGCAGTATGACTGTACTGCTACATCATTAGGGGATCATCCCTATGTTCCCCGGGTCCTATGTTCCCCGCTTTGTATGTGACCGGGGAACATAGGGATGATCCCGTCTACAGTTAGCCAGTTAGCTGAGTTAGCCGCCGAGTTAGCAGCCTTTAATATTATAATTCAAAATGAAAATCGCTGAAAAGGATTTGTAGCCACAGAATGTAACAGGTAATTGACAATAACTGATAATGACTGATTGGTAATAACGGACCAATAAGTCAAAAAAAGATAGTGGTGGAGAGTTATGAACAAGTGAGGTGAGTAATTGACAGTCTCAGTGGTGAACCCATAGACTGAACCATGCTGCCATGGAGACACTGATCTGATTGTTTCTCTCATCTTATTTATTTATAAAGTCACAGAGAGACGCTGCAGAGGGGCTGAAGGTTGCTGACCCTCCATCTCACAGGACCAATCCTCAGTCTGATGTTCAAAAGTTAAATAATTACTGCTGATGTTTCTTCCTGTTTCCTTTCACAATAAAACAGCAGCTTCTCAGTGTGGAGAGTTATAAAGAATAAAGTGTGAAGTGTAAAATAACATTAAAATGTGAGGATGTGAAATGATGAATTATGAGCAGAGAGCTGACAGTCTGTGACGCTTTATTGTGAAGGACAGACAGAAGAACCAGCTGAGTAAACTGTGCTGATGAAGACCATGTGAGACAGTCAAAAGCTCCACAGTCCATTGAGTCACACAATAAACCACAACCATTCCTATTGGACGCCGGGGATGGCTGTGATGTCACGGTGATGTCATCATGTCTACATCACAGAGCAGAACCGAGACCTCCACCTGGACGCAGGGGGCGGGACCTCTGCATCCTGGGCCAATGAGACACCACTGTAAGAAAACCACAACCAATCAGATTGAGGAGTTCTTAACGTTAATATTCCTCCTGTTCATAATATTACTATAGTTTATTAACCTGTGTGTGTGTTTTGTGTGTGTGTGTTACCTGTGTGTGTGTGTGTGTGTGTGTGTGTGTGTTACCTGTGTGTGTCCTCGCCTCCTTCAGTGACCCCGCCTCCTGCTGGCCCACAGTGCTCTGCTGCTTCCTGTCCTGTTCACACACTGGCTGTTAGCGTTACCATGGCAACACACAGCAGCTGGTTTGTTGTGTATCTGAGATCAGTCTGTCACTCACCTGGCCCCTCCCCCTTCCTCCCATCTGGTTGCTGATTGGATGGACTCCCTGGACTCTGTGTGATCTCAGACTTCCTGTTTGTAGACGTGAACGAGCTGAATATCAATTAATCATCATCATCATCACCATCATCATCATCACCATCATCACCACCGTCATCATCACCATCATCATCACCACCATCATCACCACCATCATCATCACCATCATCACATCATCACCACCATCACCACCATCACCACCATCATCATCATCACATCACGACCATCATCACCATCATCATCACATCACCACCATCATCACCACCATCATCATTATCACCACCATCATCACCACCATCATCATCATCACATCACCACCATCATCACCACCATCATCACCATCATCACCATCACCACCATCATCATCATCATCACCATCATCATCATCATCACCATCATCATCATCACCACCATCATCATCACATCACCACCATCATCACCACCATCATCATCATCACCACCATCACCATCATCATCATCATCATCATCACCACCATCATCACCACCATCATCATCATCACCACCATCATCATCATCACCACCATCATCACCATCATCACCACCAACACCATCATCATCACATCACCACCATCATCATCATCACCACCATCATCACCACCATCACCATCATCATCATCATCATCATCATCACCACCATCATCACCACCATCATCATCATCATAACCACCATCACCATCACCACCATCACTATCATCATCATCACCACCATCACCACCATCATCATCATCACCATCATCCTCATCATCATCTTCAGCATCTGTATGACACAGTGACAGCTGATTGGCTGATACCTGACATGCTGTCCGACAGGTGAGCTGTGTGGGCGTGGCCTCTGAGATAAAACAAGAAGGAACAACGGATTAGTTATGATGATGCAGATGTTCTGGTCATGTGATGCAGGTGTTGTGGGTCATGTGATGCAGGTGTTGTGGTCATGTGATACAGGTGTTGTGGGTCATGTGATGCAGGTGTTGTGGGTCATGTGATGCAGGTGTTGTGGGTCATGTGATGCAGGTGTTGTGGTCATGTGATACAGGTGTTGTGGGTCATGTGATGCAGGTGTTGTGGGTCATGTGATGCAGGTGTTGTGGTCATGTGATGCAGGTGTTGTAGGTCATGTGATGCAGGTGTTGTAGGTCATGTGATGCAGGTGTTGTAGGTCATGTGATGCAGGTGTTGTGGTCATGTGATGCAGGTGTTGTAGGTCATGTGATGCAGGTGTTGTAGGTCATGTGATGCAGGTGTTGTAGGTCATGTGATGCAGGTGTTGTGGTCATGTGATACAGGTGTTGTGGGTCATGTGATGCAGGTGTTGTGGGTCATGTGATGCAGGTGTTGTGGTCATGTGATGCAGGTGTTGTAGGTCATGTGATGCAGGTGTTGTAGGTCATGTGATGCAGGTGTTGTGGTCATGTGATGCAGGTGTTGTAGGTCATGTGATGCAGGTGTTGTAGGTCATGTGATGCAGGTGTTGTAGGTCATGTGATGCAGGTGTTGTGGTCATGTGATGCAGGTGTTGTGGGTCATGTGATGCAGGTGTTGTGGGTCATGTGATGCAGGTGTTGTGGGTCATGTGATGCAGGTGTTGTGGGTCATGTGATGCAGGTGTTGTAGGTCATGTGATGCAGGTGTTCTGGTCATGTGATACAGGTGTTGTGGGTCATGTGATGCAGGTGTTGTGGTCATGTGATACAGGTGTTGTGGGTCATGTGATGCAGGTGTTGTGGGTCATGTGATGCAGGTGTTGTGGTCATGTGATGCAGGTGTTGTAGGTCATGTGATGCAGGTGTTGTAGGTCATGTGATGCAGGTGTTGTAGGTCATGTGATGCAGGTGTTGTGGTCATGTGATGCAGGTGTTGTAGGTCATGTGATGCAGGTGTTGTAGGTCATGTGATGCAGGTGTTGTAGGTCATGTGATGCAGGTGTTGTGGTCATGTGATGCAGGTGTTGTGGGTCATGTGATGCAGGTGTTGTGGGTCATGTGATGCAGGTGTTGTGGTCATGTGATGCAGGTGTTGTGGGTCATGTGATGCAGGTGTTGTGGTCATGTGATGCAGGTGTTGTGGTCATGTGATCAGACCTGCAGGCTGACAGTCAGACTCTGATGTAGAGCTGCAGTCAGACGCTCCACCAGACGATCCTGAACTGACCCACAGCTCTCCTGAAAGGTGAGTCAGAGTGATGTCAGCACAGGTGAGACATCTGATTGGTTGAAATAAAAACACTGAATTCAATCAAACTGACAGCGAAGGATCCCGTTTCTGAATGAATGAATGAATGAATGATTGAATGAATGAATGAATGAATGATTGAATGAATGAATGAATGAATGAATGAATGAATGAATGAATGAATGAATGATGAGACTGTGGGTGTAGTTGTTACCTTGCAGTGAGACAGAGCAGTCAGAGCCTGTTTGTAGAACTGAACAGCTTTCTGCTGCTTCCTCTGCTTCAGGTAACAGTCTGCTAACCCCTCACACACCTGTACCTGAGCACCATGGTCCTCTGCACACACACACACACACACACACACACACACACACACACACACACACACACACACACACACGCACACACTTATAGCTGCACCAGCCTTCATTTCAGTATTTAGTTTTTAATGTTAGATGTTATGCTTCAGACTGCAGTCAACTTCTGATAATCAGCTACTGACTGTAGAATGGTGATGAGATATATCATCATCATTAAACATTAAAGTCAATATTTGTATAAAGGTCCGTCCACATATAATGTTAAATAGATGTAACTACAGTGGATGGAGCATCCACACTATAAACCAAACAGCAGCCTGACATTTACAGTAAAACTTCCAAACCTGCAAATATCATCTTAATTCTGACTTTATTTGTTATATGTATTAATATGAATGTAGCTTTGCTCTCTCAGCACAGACTCACAGGTGATTTCTTTAGAGAGGTGTGTCTCTGCTGTGGGTGACATCACATCCTTATCTTTATAGTTATGGTTCTTATAACTGTGTTTCTATTACACACTGCTGTATCTAC